>NC_060180.1:27428902-27607996 GCF_021184085.1 Oncorhynchus gorbuscha
TTGGTATTGTATTTATCTGAGCTGGCTCATTTTCTCCGTCAAAACTACTGGTTTTATCAACTTGGCAGGCACCTCAGTTCGTTCCAAAATAATAGTTTTGGGTTAGAGACTGTCAGGCAGACCAAGATAGTCACACAGATGGTAATACTTCTTTGAGTCAATCATTCAGTGCTAAGTTGATTGTCAATGCATTCATATTGAATAACATATCAATTACATTTTGATATGAATGCAAGCAGCATAGTTGACCTTTCCTATTTTATATTAGTGACCCCACTACATTTTATTAGGATGTTTAGCTTCCAATAAAGAGGTTATGTTACCAGAGCACTCACTGTGAAATGTATTACCTCCATGCAAATGCACACACTTTGACAGAGAAGACATTGTAGAAGAGAGAGATAACTATTAGAACTATTTCTCCTCTTTGAATTATGAAATGTGTTGCCAAGTCTTAGGCGGGCAATAAGAAGGAATTCACTGCTAATCATATTCCTTGTGGACCTTTTTTAAAAATGTTTTATTCATGTTAATGCGTCTTATTTTCTGTTTGAGGTATATTCCGCCGAATTACCAAACACATTTAATTGCTAATCTATCTGAATTGAGACAAGCAACATCTTGTCCAATAAGCCCTAAATCATCTTGATCCAATTATGCTAGTACAGAGACATTTGTAATCATCTGCCATCCATTCAACCAATCCCCCCAACAACACAAGCATGCACACACCAAGGTTACTACAGTTTGTGTTTTTATTTGATTTTGATTTCTATTTTCTTTTTTAAATTCAGATTAGTTTCAGTTAGTTTTCAGACGTAATTTGCTAGTTTTTATTTAGCAATAACTGTATAAAATATTAATATTTTGTTTTTATTTTATTTCATTTTAGTTTAAGTGTTATAAGGGATAGAAAGCATGCGTGGGAGGCTAGGAGACATTTGGGTTGTCAATTCTTGCAACTAGGAGGCAGTAATACATAAGGTGATTGCTGAGGTCATAGGTTAGGTTAGCCCTTCTCAAGACTCAGTCATTCCACATCCATTTTGATTAGCTGAGGTGATTTGGTCAAGTGTGAAACGCTCTCTTTAAATACAATTGATGCGTGATTGCAATACGGTTTTGGAAACATTGAACACTCATCCAAAAATATCTTGAAATACAAAAGAAACAATTACTGTTTACCACAGATTTCCACAGAGCTTTGTTAGCGCAGCTTTGTTGCCCTCCTGAGTTTCCATTAGCTCGGGAAGTGCAACACAAAACACCTCTGTGAGAATCTGTGTTATAACAAGGCACGGTAAGTATATCTTTTGTGTTTGTAAAATAATGATGGGATGATATGAAAGTAGAGTTTTGGAGGTTTCCAAAACCGTATTGCACGTCGTTACGGCTGTGGTCAATTATTCAAATGAGAATCCTATGGCTGTGTGGCCTTGGTTTTCAATATGACTTGGATTTTAAAGAAATAGCGTCGAGACTGGTGCAAAACACACGGTGGAAGGAAACTCTCTCGCCCATGTTTACAACAATCCAATGCTTTTTAACTTTAGTAGTGCATGTAAGAAGAATCAAGTTAGCAACCTTGCCGAGTTTTTCCCTGTTAGCTAGTTATGGCTAGTGATAGTGATGCACCAGCTAGGCTTTTTGAAACATTGGCATCTCCCGACCGCATTTACCCACCAGATTCAGTAGCTTGCAATGTGCAGGGGTACCAACCTTGCTGTATTTTATATTTTCATTTGAACACGGTCTACACCTGTTGTATTCTGCGCATGTGACAAATAACATTTGATTTGATTTGAAACCCCCCCTAAAGCTTGAAAACCCCATTAGATTTTTGCCCAAAGTAATAATAGAAAACTTTTTAAAAACTTAAACTGAACATAATTCCTGATGGTTTTTATTTATTTTAGTTAGTTTTGGAGTCAAAGATAATAGTTCAGTATCGTTTTAATTTTTCAAACATTTATTTCTGTTTAGTAAATCGTTTTTTCATGATTTAGATTTAGATTCATGATTTCATCGTTTTAGATTCAGTTTCAGTTTACTATAATAAAACACATTTATTATTATTATATTATTACATGCACGCGCACACACGCGCGTACGTACACACACACACACACACACACACACACACACACACACACACACACACACACACACACACACACACACACACACACACACACACACACACACACACACACACACACACACACACACACACACACACACACACACACACACACACACACACCATTTTCAATTCCTCATTCTCTGCTCGTCTGAGATGAAGCATAAAAGTTGTGCTTTGGGGAACACAAAGGAATATAAATGTTTTAAATAAAGTCGAAAGAAGAAGCTGACCCTTTCGTGAGGAGGTCAAGGGTGTGGGGGTGAAGATTGTAAATGACATTCTCACCCCTGGGCCTCCTCTAATAGGTTTTGGAGAAGAGGACCGGGCCTGCTCATTTCTTCACTGTCTTCATTGACAAGTCCACAGGGAGTGATAGGGAAGTATGTAGAAGTGTAATGAACTTGTTTGCCTTTTCTAAAGCCCTCCCTGTCATCTAAATCACTGCTTCAGCGAACTGGCCACTATTCTCTCTCACCCACATCTGCACTTGCTTTACAATGTAGTTCTGCTATGGGAGCAGCATCCAATCTACACACTACAGAATTGCACTTGATCTGAGCACTGATCTGTGCTAAAAACACCATTTTCTGTGAATATTTTGCAAAAATGATTAACCAATATGCATTTATTTACAATGATATGTGAAGTATAGTAGTTATTCAACATGCAAAACAAAGCACTCTTAACATTGTCCGAACAATATTCAGTGATAGAAAAAATGCCAGTTAGTCTAAGGTGTCAGATTGCAGTGCAGGCTGGATCGGCACCCTACTTTGAGGAGAATCGGATTGGGAAGGAGCATCACGGACATGTTAGACTGGCAGGTCTGCTCTTGGTTAGCAGGACAGATCTTTATCTCAGGGTGGACTGGGCCTGGCAACTGTGGTATTCCAAGCAGATTGATTGGCAACATTTCTCTTTGTTCCCTCCTGCCCTCCCCTGTGTCCCTCCCGTGATGTAATGGTATTATCAATTATTCCCCATTAATTTAGCAAAAACAAATAAGCACCTCAGTGCACCGCCCTTTGAACATGTGGTTCTGATTTCTTGAATCTCTGTCAGTGGCCACTGTTGGGTTAATCCTTTGGCCAAAGTGGCCTGCCCCGAAGAGCCTTTAAAAAAAAAAAATCCCTAGAAAGTAATATTTTGGCTCTTAAATTATTAATTTTTTACAAACAAGGGCACATGTTTGAAGATGGCTGCCGTTTTATGGGCTCTTCACCAACCGTGCTATTTTTTTTTTCTTTTTTCGCATTGTTTGTAATTTATGTGGTACGTAATGTTGCTGCTACTGTCTCTTATGACCAAAAGAGCTTCTGGACATCAGAACAGCTTTCTGGACATCAGAACAGCGATTACTCACCTCGAATTGGACAAAGAATATTTCTTTAATGAGTCAGACGGGAAGGATATACTCCAAACACCCAAATTGGCCCTCATCCCCGCCATTTGCTGGAAAAAGAAACAGAGATTTCACGGAAAGAGATCGGGGTGCCTTGTGAGGATCAGGCGATGAGTGGATGATCTGCCTTTGCCATTCCGTACTGATAGTCAGTGTTCAGTCATTGGAAAACAAATGGGACAAACTGAAAGCACGTACAGTTGAAGTCGGAAGTTTACATACACTTAGGTTGGAGTCATTTTCTGGAATTTTCCAAGCTGTTTAAAGGCACAGTCAACTTAGTGTATGTAAACTTCTGACCCACTGGAATTGTGATACAGTGAATTATGAGTGAAATAATCTGTCTGTGGACAATTGTTGGAAAAATTACTTGTGTCATGCACAAAGTAGATGTCGTAATTGACTTGCCAAAACTATGTTTTGTTAACAAGACATTTGTGGAGTGGTTGAAAAATGAGTTTTAATGACTCCAACCTAAGTGTATGTAAACTTCAATTGTCCGTGAGAATGCTGTTCATTGTCTACAGCTCAGAGTTAAACCATAGTGCCCTCAAAGCTCATCACTAAGCTAAGGACCCTGGGACTAAACACCACTCTCTGCAACTGTATCCTGGACTTCCTGATGGGCTGACCTCAGGTGGTAAGAGTAGGTAACAACACATGTGCCACGCTGATCCTCAACACGGGGGCCCCTCAGGGGTGCGTGCTCGGTCCCCTCCTGTACTCCCTGTTCGCGCATGACAGTACGGCCAGGCATGACTCCAACACCATCATTAAGTTTGCAAATGACACAACAATGTTAGGCCTGATCACCGGCAACGATGAGACAGCCTATAAGTAGGAAGTCAGAGACCTGACCATGTGGTGCAAGGACATCAACCTCTCCTTCAACGTGATCAAGACAAAGATGACTGTGGACTACAGGAAAAGGAGTATCAAGCACACCATCATTCTCCTCGATGGGGCTGTAGTGTAGCAGGTAGAGAGCTTCAAGTTCCTTGGCGTCCACATCACCAACAACTAACATGGTCCAAGTACACCAAGACAGTCGACAGAAGAGGGCACGACAAAATCTATTCCCCCTCAGGAGACTGAAAAGGTTTGGCATGGGTCCTCAGATCCTCAAAAGGTTTTAAAGCTGCACCATCGAGAGCATCCTGATGGGTTGCACCACTGCCTGCTATGTCAACTGCTTGGCCCCCGACCGCAAGGCACTACAGAGGGTAGTGCGTGCGTCCCAGTACATCACCGGGGCCAAGCTTCCTGCCATCCAGGAGCTCTACACCAGGTGGAAGGCCCTAAAAATGGTCAAATACTCCAGCCACCCTAGTCATAGACTGTTCTCTCTGTTACCGCATGGCAAGTGGTAACGGAGCGCCAAGTCTAGGTCAAAGAGGCTTCTAAAACAGCTTCTACCCCCAAGCCATAAGACTCCTGAACATCGAATCAAATGGCTACCCAGACGATTTGCATTGCTCCCCCTTCAACGCTGCTGCTATCCTTTGTTATTGTCTATGCATAGTCACTTTTATAACTCTACCTACATGTACAGTGGGGCAAAAAAGTATTTAGTCAGCCACCAATTGTGCAAGTTCTCCCACATAAAAAGATGAGAGAGGCCTGTAATTTTCATCATAGGTACACTTCAACTACCTCGACACCGGTGACCCCGCACATTGACTCTGTACCGGTACCTCCTGTATAAAGCCACACTATACTGATGCTCTTTAATTATTTGTTATTCTTATCTTTTCATTTTTGTAGGTATTTTCTTAAAACTGCACTGTTGGTTAAGGGCTTGTAAGTAAGCATTTCACTGTAAGGTTAAAATACCTGTTGTATTCGGCACATGTATTCGACAAATACAATTTGATTTCATTATTGAGTGTATTTACATGTGTACCTATGAACCACGATAACTACATGTTTTTTAGAAGGTTACTTTTTATGAAATGTGTATTTAATGGTTGCGTGCTAATTTCTAACCGCTAGCTATTTTAGTGATAGGTGATAGCTAGCCTTCCACTTCATCCTAGCTAGCTATTTTTAGCTTCTGTTATTGTGTTATTGTTAACTGTTACATTAATAAACACTCCTAAAAGAGATGTTAATGGATTTGAAAATGTGTAAACGTGTTTGGTTTTGGAATGAATGTAAACAGATACTTTTCTAGAAAGAGATTATTAGATTATTAGAAGCTGCTGTTCTTTATACAATGGGTGGGTCAAATCCTGAGTGCTGCTTGGTTAAAAACGCATTCCAGCTGGTGTCTATTCAACAAGTTAGCCTCCAGCTAAATCTATGATGTTAAAATGCCAATTTACTCTGTTCCATCTGACTGCGCAATCCACTGTCTCATCAGCCTAGCCAGGCAATTTAAAACATGGACTACACTATAAAAGCATCCAGACATTATCTCAAAATGTGCTCACAGTGTCCTGACGAGTGAACACATTTTCTGTGCCTGGCTAAATTGTGCCTCATTATCTCATTGTTATAGATGTCTATAGAAAACAGCTTAAACAAATGCAAATGCATCTACTTTGCTGTTATTCTGGCTGCACTTTTTGACGTGACTGTAAATTAGTCATAGTTGGCGTAGTTGGCTAGCTAGCTAGCAAGCAGGCGAAAATAACTTTTCCAGCCAGTTCAGCAATGGAACATTTAGAATGAACGACTGGGTTTCTTCCGTAGATACAGAACAAAAAGATTGAACAACTGGGTTGCGTCTCTAGCAACCGGCCTATTAACTAATTTTCCATCAGGTGATGCCACCAGGCAGGCCAAAACTCCATCTTACCTAAACAGGCTAAAGTTTCAGGCAGTCTTTTCTTACAGCTCTTACACTGAAAGGGCATTGTCATCATTTTCACAATTTCACAGTATTATTCCAATCTCATAGTGTGGAAATATATATGAAAATAAAGGAAAATCACGTTTCTGATTGCACTGATTGGTACTTGGCATTTTTGTAATGTTAGTGCAAAAATACATTTCATTGTGATCAATCGCTTTGTCTGAAAGCTTTCAAAATGCATTGAAAACATCCAAAATACATAATATATATAGTTAAAAATGTCACGTGTGCTTCCTATCCGGCCTCTAGCTCACCAGGCTGCTCGTTACGGTGCACACCTGTCACCAGCGTTACACGCATAATGACACTCACTTGGACTCCATCACCTCCTTGATTACCTGCCCTTTATATGTCACTCCCTTTGGTTTCTTCCCCAGTCATCATTGTTTCTGTTCCTGTTCCATGTCGGTGAGGCTGTTTGTGTTACCTGTTTGTTTCATTTATTAATTAAACGTATTCACTCCCTGAACTTGCTTCCCGACTCTCAGCCTACATCATTACAAAAAACAACAATGTGACGTCAACACAAGTTGACATTGAGTGTGATTTAACAATTTATCTGATTTTGCTAACCGTTACTTGGGACAAAATGAAGATGTCAATATTCTTGTCATGTTTTTTATATGTATTTCATTTTATTACAGCTCAATTTGAGCAAATTCTAAATCAAATCCTGCGATTAGCTCGATTACATTGGTAAACGTTTTACAGCCCTATGTTGAATTGAACAGTCAATATTCTGAGAGTGACAGAAATATATCATTCATTTACAGTACATTGGAAGACAAACCCAGTGTTGGCCCCCTTGGCCTAATGGTCAAGACATTGGCTTCTCCTGTGGGACACTTGGGTTTGAATCCCACCGGTTACAAAAGCACATGTGAAGTCTGACTCGTGTTTTTTATGTGTTTGTTTACGTATTACATTTTTCACGTGATTTGTTCACATGAAAAAATTACATGTGAAAAACCCATGTGGAACTTCACTACAGTATTTCACGTGATTTTATTTATACGAGTGTTCATACATGTGTCTGAATCAACATGTATTTTTTCCGCGTGATTTTTTCGTGTTTTGTAAGGGAGGTCATGGCTTCCTCCTCCCACTTTTTTCTCCCTTCCTCCCTCCATTCTCTTCTCTCTCCCTGGACTGCTGTCCTGAAGTCTGTGTCCAGTGAGTGGTCTTCTCTCCTACCCTGAGTCATTTTGTTTGCTTATCTTTGCAGTAATCTGAAGTGAAACTGGAGGCACATATTTGTGAATTTGCAATTGGTTTTCTATTGCCAATAAATCTTGATTGGGTGTCTTACTGTTATCACTAAGTCCTTTTTCAATGAACCAGATTCATTATGTCCAAATGTTTTACATACAGCTGTAGTGACAAGAAAGCCTTCCTCTACATATTTTGTTATATGCGAGTAGCCTTATACATATTTATGTCCATTTAAATCATCATTATAGAAGTAGATTATTTTGAAAAGAGATAAAAATCATGAAATGACTATGAACTCACACTACTGTCAGCAGCATGCTTTTGTATACTAATAACGAGGTTAAGACTTACGTTAATAGATTAGACCACAGCGTCTGGCTGTATCATTATACAAAGACCAGAAATGGACCCCCTTCTCTTGATTGCGAAGTGGTGGAGAAGAAAAGGAGCTTCTGATCATTTGATTCTGACGGCTGCTGAAATAAACTCACCCGCTTCATCTGACCACTTTTCTATTGACCGAGTCACTGGTGCATCCTGCTTTAATGTTTGCTTGTAAGCAGGAATCAGGAAGATAGAATTATGGTCAGATTTGCCACATGGAGGGTGATTGAGAGATTTGTACACATCTCTGTGTGTGGAGTAAAGGTGGTCTTGAGTTTTTTCCCCTCTGGTTGCATATTTAACATGTTGGTAGAAATGAGGTAAAACGGATTTAAGTTTCCCTGCATTAAAGTCCCCTGCCACTAGGAGCGCCGCCTCTGGATGAGTGTTTTCCTGTTTGCTTATGGCCGTATACAGCTCATTGAGTGTGGTCATAGTGCCAGCATCTGTCTGTGGTGGTAAATAGACAGCCATGAAGAATATAGACAAAAACTCTCTAGGTATATAGTGTGGTCAACAGCTGGAGATACTCTACCTCAGGTGAGCAAAACCTCGAGACTTCCTTAGATATTGTGCACCAGCTGTTGTTTACAAATATACATAGACCTCCACCCCTTGTCTTACCAGAGCATGCAGTTCTATCCTGCCGATACAGTGTATGACCCGCCAGCTGTATGTTATTCATGTCGTCGTTCAGCCATGACTCTGTGAAACATAAGATATTACAGTTTTTAAATGTCCCGTTGGTAGGATATACATGCTTGTACTGTAGTTCGTCCACATTATTATCCAGCGATTGTACGTTGGCCAATAGTACCGACGGCAAAGGCAGATTATCCACTCGTCGCCAGATCCTCACAAGGCACCTCAATCTTCCGCGATACCTCTGTCTCCTTCTCCTGCGAATGACGGGGATGAGGGCCTGTTCGGGTGTTTGGAGTAAATTCCTCTCGTCCGATTCCTTAAAGAAAGATTATTTGCCCAGTTCAAGATGAGTAATCGCTGTTCTGATGTCCAGAAGCTCTTTTACATCATAAGAGATGGTAGCAGCAACATCACATACAAAATAAGTTACAAACAATGCGAAAAAACAAACAAAATAGCACAGTTGTTTAAGAGCCCATAAAGCGGCAGCCATTCCCTCCGGTGCTACCTTTCATTAAAAGTTAAAAGCAATGGCATCTTTCATTAAAAGCAATGCCCTTGTAAGTTGCCCTGGATAAGAGCATCTGATATTTGTTTATTTATTATACAAGTAGTGCTAAATGACTACAATATAAAAATAAAAGTCATGTTTCGAATGACTCAGAGACCCACTGAATACAATATTCTGAGTAGCAGCTCGAGGGTTAAGGTCAACTGCTATCCCCCTACTAATGCCTTCCAAAATGTGGATATGCCAGTCATTTGCACTCCATTTTCCTGTACTGATGCCTCTCCTGTTTTCTGAATGGTGACTCTAAATGGACTGGCATACTCAGATCACCATGACCCCTCTCTGCAGTGCTTGAACATTCATGGCTCATTTGTGAATCTATAGGCATATTTCTTGTTTCAAAAAAACTGTTTCCAAGAAGTGCCAAAAACTGACAAGAGAGAGATCCTCATTGCGACTTTATTTTATTCTAATTAAAGTTGTTTATCACTCCAAAGCTATCAGGGGGTGGAAATTGCAAAACAGTTTATCTAAAGTGATTAAATCAACCAGCAATGATTTTGTTCATGACAAAAATGTTATCTAGACTCCTGTGTTTTCTTGATAGCAGAGCATGTGTTGGTTGTGTGATTGCTTCCCTGCCTATCCTATTTACTTTAGACAGAGAGAACACCAAACTTCGAGCCCTGTGTCTCGCCTCTCTCGCTAGTTTGCCATACAGTGATTCCTGCAGAGAAATCAAGGACCCTGAAGCGTGTTAATGCTCACATATTGAAGTCTTACAGCATGGTTAAGATACAGTACCTATGAGGGAAGAACACAGATAAGAAGGTGTGGACAGTGATGCGAAGTTTCTCCAGTGCATGTTCATGTAATATTGCATTTAAACACTGTAAAAGTGATTTGACTCCTCTTCGGACTTTGAACTTTGAACATTGGGCGGTGCAGTCTGTAGAACATATTTATTCTAGATTTAGACATGTACTACTTCCCAGACAGATATTTCTTGGGGAGTATGTGTATGTGAAAGCTAGATATGAAATAAATCTGTTGAGGTGCTGAGCAGGGGCGTTTAGCCCAAAGCCAGTAGAGGGTTCCGGGGGCATCTTCCCCCGGGCATAAAAAATAAGGAATTTCAAGAGCTAAATGCATGAATTTGATTACGTATTTTTCAGGTAACTTGCACCTTCCCATTTGCTTCAGGAGACACTACCAGTACTCAATTACAGTCGCTACTGTGGGTCTCCCTACTCTGGAACACATACATCTACAGTGTGTTGCCAAAAACCTCCATACCACTCAACAACATCAAACATAGACACTGACCTGTCCAATGAACCATACTGATTAAAGAATTCCACAGTACCCAAACACCCTCTCTCTTTCACACACATGCACATTCACACTCTGCAGTAATTCGAATCGATAGTGCAGCTTTAAGTGATACAGTCAACTGTGTGCTCACCCCTCCTCTGCCTCTCTCCATCGCTTTCTCTTTGTCGTCTGTTGCTGTCTGTCTTGTCTGCCCTCTTCTGTTGCTGTCTCTTAGACGTATATGTTGCTGTCTCTTGTCCACCCTCCTATCTCGTCCTGTCCCGGTTGTAAAAAAGTGTCAAACTAAACAACTGTTTTAATAGTAATTTCACAGGCTTTTTCACCTCACCTGCAAATTCTTTGTAAACTATGTTTTACGTTATCACTGTGCAATTAAATAAAAATGAATTAGAATCTATAGAGCAGCATGAAGTGATGCAGTCTACTTTGTGCTCAACCCACCTCTGTTCTCTCTCCATCTGCCCTCTTCTGTCACTTTCCCTATGTCTTGTCTATTGCTGTCTGTATCTTGTCTGTTGCTGTCTCAGGTTCTTGATTGTTACTTTCTCCTTTGTCTATTTTCTTCTGTTATGGCCTGTTCTGTTCTTCTGGTCTCTTTCCATCATACCCTATACTTCTGTTGCTGTCTCTGTGTCTTATCTGGTGTCTATCTCCATCATATAATCTTCTGTTGCGGTCTCTGTGTCTTGTCTGGTGTGTCTCTTTAGTTTTGCACTCCAAAATGGTCAAGGGGATACTGGCGTAGCTTAACTTGTTTTGGACCTGTGTTTGGGTCACCTAAATCATCCTCTTCCCCCTACCAGTTTCCTCTGAATTCCGCTGTTCAAAGTGCTCCACTGGCCTGCTGTTCTCTTCTGTCCTCCTCCTTGGCTCATCTGCAAGGTAGCAAGGTAGAGGTGCAACATGTCATTAGTTTGTTTTAAAGTTACTGTACACTGACACGACCAGGGCGAATCAACTGAAAAGAGAAACGCAAAGGTCCGCATTACCGAGCAAAACAACTCCAAACATGACAAATATGAAGCGACATAGCCCAATATGTATGAAAATGAACAGACATGAGCCAAAAACATTTACCTGTAGAATGGAATAAGTTCTAAGACCTCCATTATTCATTTCATTTTGTGAGATTTTTAGATTCCATAACATTTGAGGACAAATCATTTAAGGGCCTATGTTTTTTAAATGTTTTGTTCACCTCCAATCTAACCACAGAGCTGGCAATGTATTCCCCTCTCTTTCTGGCTGCCATCCACCTTCAAGTTTGGTTATTTGTCATACACACACGTACACTTGAAGTCGGATGTTTACATACACCTAGGTTGGAGTCATGAAAGCTTGTTTTTCAACCACTCCACAAATGTCTTGTCAACAAAACTATAGTTTTGGCAAGTCGATTAGGATGCCTACTTTGTGCAAGTCATTTTTTCCAACAATTGTTTACAGACAGATTATTTCACTTATAATTCACCATATCACAATTCCAGTGAGTCAGAAGTTTGCATACACTAAGTTGACTGTGCCTTTAAACAGCTTGGAAAATTCCAGAAAATGATGTTATGGCATTAGAAGCTTCTGATAGGCTAATTGACCTCATTTGAGTCAATTGGAGGTGTACCTGTGGATGTATTTCAAGGCCTACCTTCAAACTCAGTGCCTCTTTGCTTGACATCATGGGAAAATCAAAAGAAATCAGCCAAGACCTCAGAAAAAAATTGTAGACCTCCACAAGTCTGGTTCATCCTTGGGAGCAATTTCCAAACGCCTGAATGTACCACGTTCATCTGTACAAACAATAGTATGCAAGTATAAACGCCATAGGACCATGCAGCCGTCATACTGCTCAGGAAGGAGAAGTGTTCTGTCTCCTAGAAATTAACGTACTTTGGTGCGAAAAGTGCAAATCAATCCCAGAACAACAGCAAATGACCCTGTAAAGATGCTGGAGGAAACAGGTACAAAAGTATCTACGTATATCCACAGTAACAGAGTCCTATATCGACATAACCTGAAAGGCTGCTCAGCAAGGAAGAAGTCACTGCTCCAAAACCGCCATATAAAAGCCAGACTACGGTTTGCAACTGCACATGGGGACAAAGATCGTACTTTTTGGAGAAATGTCCTCTGGTCTGATGAAACAAAAATAGAACTGTGTGGTCATAATGACCATTGGGGGACTGGTGCAAGGGGGACTGGTGTACTTCACAAAATAGATGGCATCACGAGGCAGGAAAATTACGTGAATATATTGAAGCAACATCTCAAGACATCAGTCAGGAAGTTCAAGCTTGGTCGCAAATGGGTCTTCCAAATGGACAATGACCCCAAGCACACTTTCAAAGTTGAAGCAAAATGGCTTTAAGGACATCAAAGTCAAGGCATTGGAGTGGCCATCACAAAACCCTGACCTCAATCCCATATAAAATTTGTGGGCAGAACTGAAAAAGCGTGTGCGAGCAAAGATGCCTACAAACCTGACTCAGATACACCAGCTCTGTCAGGATGAATGGGCCAAAATTCACCCAACTTATTGTGGGAAGCTTGTGGAAGGCTTCCTGAAATGTTTGACCCAAGTTAAACAATTTAAAGGCAATGCTACCAAATACTAATTGAGTGTATGATGTAAACTTCTGACCCACTGGGCATGTGATGAAAGAAATAAAAGCTGAAATAAATCATTCTCTCTACTATTATTCTGACATTTCACATTCTTAAAATAAAGTGGTGATCCTAACTGACCTACGACAGGGAATCTTTACTAGGATTAAATGTCAGGAATATGAAAAACGGAGTTTAAATGTATTTGGCTAAGGTGTACTTAAACTTCCGACTCCAACTGTAGCTGCTTGAAGTAGGGATGCTGATAAATTGCTATTAAGAAATAAATACAAATATTATGTTTTATGTATATATATATATATATATATATATATATATATATATATATATATATATATATATATATATATATATATAGTACCATTCAAAAGTCTGGACACACCTCCTCATTCAAGGGTTTTTATTTATTCTTACTATTTTGCTACATCGTAAAATAACAATGACGACTTCAAAACTATAAAATAACATATGGAATCATGTAGTAACCAAAAAAGTGTTACATTTGATCTTTTTTAAAGTAGCCACTCTTCACCTTGATGACAGCTTTGCACACTCTTGGCATTCTCTCAACCAGCTGCACCTGGAATGCTTTTCCAACAGTCTTAAAGGAGTTCCCACATATGCTGAGTACTTCTGCCTTTCTCTGCTTCTGCTTTTCTCTGCTTTTCCTTCACTCTGCTGTCCAACTCATCCCAAACCATCTCAATTGGGTTGAGGTCGGGTGATTATGGAGGCCAGGTCATCTGATGCAGCGCTCCATCACTCTTCTTCTTGGTCAAATAGCCCTTACACAGCCTGGAGGTGTGTTGGGTCATTGTCCTGTTGAAAAACAAATGATAGTCCCACTAAGCGCATACCAGATTGGATTGCGCATCGCTGCAGAATGCTATGGTAGCCATGCTGGTTGTGTACCTTGAATTCTAAATAAATCACAGACATTGTGACCAGCAAATGATGCAGAAAAATTAATCCATACTTTTGTCACTTCTAGGTTAGACTACTGCAATGCTCTACTTTCCGGCTACCCAGATAAAGCACTAAATAAACTTCAGTTGGTGCTAAATACGGCTGCTAGAATCCTGACTAGAAACAAAAAATTTGATCATATTACTCCAGTGCTAGCCTCTCTACACTGGCTTCCTGTCAAAGCGAGGGCTGATTTCAAGGTTTTACTGCTAACCTACAAAGCATTACATGGGCTTGCTCCTACCTACAGTATCTCTCTGATTTGGTCCTGCCGTACATACCTACACGTACGCTACGGTCACAAGACGCAGGCCTCCTAATTGTCCCTAGAATTTCTAAGCAAACAGCTGGAGGCAGGGATTTCTCCTATAGAGCTCCATTTTTATGGAACTGTCTGCCTACCCATGTCAGAGACGCAAACTCGGTCTCAACCTTTAAGTCTTTACTGAAGACTCATCTCTTCAGTGGGTCATATGATTGAGTGTAGTCTGGCCCAGGAGTGGGAAGGTGAACGGAAAGGCTCTGGAGCAACGAACCGCCCTTGCTGTCTCTGCCTGGCCGGTTCCCCTCTTTCCACTGGGATTCTCTGCCTCTAACCCTATTACAGGGGCTGAGTCACTGGCTCACTGGGGCCCTCTCATGCCGTCCCTGGAAGGGGTGCGTCACCTGAGTGGGTTGATTCACTGATGTGGTCATCCTGTCTGGGTTGGCGCCCCCCCTTGGGTTGTGCCATGGCGGAGATCTTTGTGGGCTATACTCAGCCTTGTCTCAGGATGGTGGTTGAAGATATCCCTCTAGTGGTGTGGGGGCTGTGCTTTGGCAAAGTGGGTGGGGTTATATCCTTCCTGTTTGGCCCTGTCCGGGGGTGTCCTCGGGTGGGGCCACAGTGTATCCTGACCCCTCCTGTCTCAGCCTCCACTATTTATGCTGCAGTAGTTTATGTGTCGGGGGGCTAGGGTCAGTTTGTTATATCTGGAGTACTTCTCCTGTCCTATTTGGTGTCCTGTGTGAATCTAAGTGTGTGTTCTCTAATTCTCTCCTTCTCTCGTTCTTTCTCTCTCTCAGAGGACCTGAGCCCTAGGACCATGCCCCAGGACGACCTGACATGATGACTCCTTGCTGTCCCCGGTCCACCTGGCTGTGCTGCTGCTCCAGTTTCAACTGTTCTGCCTTATTATTATTCAACCATGCTGGTCATTTATGAACATTTTAACATCTTGGCCATGTGCTGTTATAATCTCCACCCGGCTCAGCCAGAAGAGGACTGGCCACCCCACATAGCCTTGTTCCGCTCTAGGTTTCTTCCTAGGTTTTGGCCTTTCTAGGGAGTTTTTGGTAGCCACCGTGCTTCTACACCTGCATTGCTCGCTGTTTGGGGTTTTAGGCTGGGTTTCTGTACAGCACTTTGAGATATCAGCTGATGTACGAAGGGCAATATAAATACATTTGGTTTGATTTGATTTGATTTAGATTCAAAGCAAACCCACACCACCACACCTAGTCCTTCATGCTTCACGGTGGGAACCACACTTACTCTCCGTCTCACAAAGACATGGCGGTTGGATCATAACATCCAAAATTGTGACTCGTCAGACCAAACGACAGGTTTCCACCAGTCTAATGTCCATTGCTCTTGTTTCTTGGCCCAAGCAAGTCTCTTCTTGCTTTTGATGTCCTTGAGTAGTGGTTTCGACCATGAAGGTCTTCTCTGAACAGTTGATGTTGAGATGTGTCTGCTACTTGAACTCTGTGAAGCATTTATTTGGGCTGAGTCCGGTAACTCTAATGAACTTACCCTCTACAGCAGAGGTAAATCTTGGTCTTCCTTTCCTGTGGCGGTCCTTATTAGGGCCAGTTTCATCATAACGCTTGATGGTTTTTGCGACTGCACTTGATGAAACCTTCAAAGTTCTTGACATTTTCCAGATTGACTGATGTTCATATCTTAAAGTAATGATGGACTGTCGTTTCTCTTTGCTTATTTGAGTTGTTCTTGCCATAATATGGACTTGGTCTTATATCAAATAGGGCTATCTTCTGTATACCACCCCTACCTTGTCACAACACAACACAACTTGTTCAAAAGCATCAAGAAGGAAAGAAATTCCACAAATTAACTTTTAAGAAGGCACACCTGTTAATTGAATTGCATTCCAGGTGACTACCTCATGAAAGCTGGTTGAGAGAATGTCAAGAGTGTGAAAAGCTTTCATCAAGGCAAAGGGTGGCTAATTTGAATAATCAAAAATTACAAATATTTTTTGATTTGTTTAACACTTTTTTGTTTACTACATGATGACATATGTGTTATTTCATAGTTTTGATGTCACCACTGTTATTCTAGAATGTAGAAAATAGTTAAAATAAAGAAATACTCTGGAATGAGTAGGTGTTTCCAAACTTTTGGCTGGTACTGTATATATTTAAGTTATTAAGCCCTTGAAGCCAGTGTTTGTAGGATATATTGGCATGGGTGTCGTTAGGCCCGAGAGAAAGGCATTATCAATTTTATACAATGGGTTACCAACATATTAAAATAATGTTTTACATATTTTCATTCAAATGTTATTATGATGAATTTATTCATACTATTTCATCCTTCCACAAGACATAGTCCCAACACAAATCCAGGGTTGTTACCCAAGCTGGCTGGTTGTTTGTTCTATCGGTTTGGTTAATAGAGATACAACCCAGTCGTTCAGTCTTTTTGTTCTGTATCTATGGACGCGACCTAGTCGTTCGTTCTAAATGTTGTATTGACATACTAGCTGGCAACGTTCTTATAGAATGCGGTTTTAACCAATCAGCATTCAGGATTATATATACAGTGTATATATGTATATATCATATCATGACTTATATCATCATCCTTAGCTTGCCCATTCACTATACAGATAAAGACCTCTGACGGACACCCAATAGCTTAAAGAACCATCAAAATATTCGGATTGGACCAAAAACAGGTGTGCTGTAAAGCTAAACCAATTCTGTTTCGCTCACTGAGGAGATGGTGGATCAATTGCAATTGTTTCTGTTGTTTGTTCTCTGGCAGTGACTCATTGCAACTGCCACTAATAAATGCAGTTTGTGTTTGTGCACACTTGCTCATATCCTCCTCAACCTTTAACGTTACCCGCCGCCACTGACAGTTCCCAGGATCCAAATCCCAGCTTGTGACGCAGCCTCTAGTCCTGTGCAATTCTACACTTAAATTCTGTTAATAGTTTTTCAAACGTTCATAAACATACTCCGTCCTTCTTTTTTCCCTTCTCACATATCCACAGCTGCATGCACTGTCTTTGGGACGGGGGGAGTAGAATTCCTGTTCTGATTTATATGATGGACCTGGTTTTAACCCAGCCGTGTGTGTTGAACGCATGCCATCATAGTGGCAGTTATTAGTATGCTGTTGAAAGTGACCAGATAGCATTTTACACCGGGTTTGGACCAGACTGGGCGGGTTGGGTGTTTCAGGAGTGGAGGGCCTCTCATCAGGTGTGTGAGTAAATCTGTCATACACTCCCACGCTGCACCACTCAGCATGGACAGAAAACACTCATATTATATTGCCATACTGAAATTACGGAACTTGGGAGGAAAGGGATTGTTGAAATTAAAACGGTCCGTTTGACTGAAACTGTGTCTTGAGTGCCGCAGTTAGAAATGTGGGTTACCATATTTGACCTTTGGCTTCAGTAAAGCTGCTCTCCACCTTGCCATAAGTAATTTAGAAGTTCACAGATCATAATAATGGCAACAGAATACTAATGGCAGTCATAAATCATGATAATCCAACTACAAACCATAACATTGAAATCATTAATTTCAACGTATATAATGCAAATAAAGGGTATTGTGATGGGAACACATCATGGGATGCTCAATTTAAATACAGGGTAATGTAATGGGAACAAATTAAGGAAAGGCCGGTCGGTAAAGATTCAAAGAATGCCAAAGACTACAACCATTTGTTATCCTTACTAGATCACTGGAGGGCCTATGCTAAACCCTAAACCACACCAATGAGCACTTGTAAAATGTCTGTTGGTAAGCTCTGTAGTAGCTGGATAAATCGAAGAGGAATCTAGAAATAAATAAAAATGGATTAGGCACTCTGAAAGCCTCCATCTTTGCCCTACAGCTGGCTGGGTACCTCTCCTGTCTGTATGATAATAGCTTTTGTCAAGGCTCATGACCCAGTTCGTACAAAGTGGGAAATTACGTCATTTGCAAATGTGCTTTCATTCCATGATAGTGTATAATTGTACAAATGAAAAGAGATTATCTCTCTAGTCTTCCACAAACAGCTATCCAGCTTCATAGAGGGGATTGGAAAAAAGTGATAATTTGCCCAAAAAAACATGGCGTGGAAGCATGTAGTCAACCTTGGGCCCAGGTTATTTTAAAGGAAGCCAATCTTTGATCAGCCAAGCTGAAATGGCTAAGATAAGTGGGAGCTACATCTCGCGGCAGGACCGCGCTCTGCTCTGTTATAGCGGCTACCCCCTCCATCTCTTCTTTCCCTGAACCCCCTCCTGTCTCCCCTCCCCCTTATCTACTCCCCACTTTCTTCTGGAGATCTCTGTCACTTTAATCCACAGAGTCTGCCGCTGGTTAACAAGGAAATCCTGTGTCAATTATCACCAACCACTTCCTGCTGGGAGAGCGGTGGGGAATCAAAGGGGCCTGAGAGTCTTTCACACCAGAGAGGAGCAGTAGGCCTAATTAAATGGCCCTTATGTCCTGCTGGCTGCTGGTGGCCGGGTGACAGATAGCTCGGCCCCAACGATAACCTCCTTTAGCTGACGATTGTTTTGATAGGGGAGCTAGTGACACTTTGGGTGCCCTAAGGTTGGCAGATTGAGATCCATGAGTCCAAATGAATTTACGTCCAAAGTGCCTGGTCCTAAGTAGGTGAATGATGGATGAATACTCAGGAATGTGTAAGTATGGTGGTAATATTTGGGACAGTTTGGGACAAGTCTGTCCACAGTGATAGCCTAGCCTAGATGGTGACAATGGAGGAAAAGCCACACAAAACTTGTTATCCAAGGGTTAGTTTGGTATGAAATATAACATTTTATCAAGCAGACTTTTACACGTTGAAATACATTTATGAACAGTCTTCATTCAATTCTATTCACTCTTTCCAATTTCTTTGAGATAGCGAGAACCGCTATCATCTTCTAGTCTTGCATGTGGGATCAAGTGAAACTGTCAAAAAGAAACCAAAATAAAGTGTTGCATTACTTAGCTCTTCACGTATTGACCAAACCTGGCTTTGTCCAAGTGTTTAAGTCATTGACTACATGGTGAGGGTTCTACATATAGGTGCAGATCCAATTGTTACTCACTTACTTTTCTTTTCAGGAGTTACTTCTAGGATTTCAAAAACATTTATTGATTGGGAAGAAAACAAAGTTAGCCATTTGAGCAAGTTACTATATATTTAAAATATTAGTGAGAAATAATATAATACATTCACATTTTTTTTTTCATACTTTAGTTTCCAAAACTTCCCTTTGGAAAAAGGCAAAAGGAAAGAGGCTATTTGAGGGCAAAATATGCAGCACTCAAAATGATAATTCTCAGACATCTTTCAAGTGGAGGTCTGAGAAACGGCAGCTCAAGGTTCAAACTGCTTTATATCATCTTTATCATCATAAGGGGTCAGCAAATCGCCAACCTGCTTACCTTGTAGTAGCCACTTCATTCATAACTGTCACTTACAGGTATCTGGTCCCTGCATAATGCCAGATTATGCTATCACCCAGAGTCACCACAAAAAGTGTTTCTTTGCATGTGTTCATTAAAAAATAAATGTTAAAAAAACTTGCCTGAATTATAATTTCAAACTTGTGGTAGTGTATGAGATATGCAGTATATTTGTTCACCAGACTTCCAGTGCTTGATAAAATTGGTAATAGAAGAGATGGAATGAAGTAAATTAGTATAAATATTTGAGCAGACAGCACAGAATCATACAAATTAAAAGTGTTGGTATTGAATTAAGATAAACAGCATGAAAAAAAGGATGTAACATTGTTTGCAGATATAATAACATGACAAATAAATAATAACACATTTGTTTACACTTTGAGGTGCATTTACATCTTACCAAACTCTGTAGGAAGACAAAAACCCAAAGACCTGCTAGCACCCCCCCCCCCCTCCCTTCTCCTCCCCAATGCTCTCCCCCATTCTCAGCCTCTGCTGAAGGGTCCCCCCCTCTGAGCACCTAGACTACCTTTTCATTTTCGTATGGAGAGAGGGGGATGCAGAAAAACCAATTTACTAACAGAGTGACATCATGTGTTTGGCCGTTTATCTCTGACACACCACCCCTCAGTCCAGTGTTGACGGTACATGATATTCCATTAATCTGCCTAATGAAAATTTAACCAGTGTTATAAACAAATAATTGTCCATTATCCTCTCAAAGATTCCCGAATAAATTACTTGGGCGTTTTTCATGGGCTTCTGAAAGAAGAAGAAGCCGGGCCCCTCCTGATTGATGCTGGAATAAATGCGGGGCCCGCTCCGTCGCCGCGAATGGGTCTCGACTAAGCCTGTGATTGACTTAATGAGAGTCTTTGGGGTGAGTAAATGTTCCAAATTGCTCAGTCATTAGCTTTTGCTCGGCTGTCTGAAGATACCCCCGGATCTCCAGCACGGGTCTCTCCTCTTGTACCATTCCGCCTGCAATTACATTTTCATTTAGCGCAAACCTCTGAAGTCCGATAGGCAGGCCACTTTTCATTACGCTGGCCTCCTTTTTCTTTTTTTTATCTAAATGGTGTGAAATGTCTCTTCATTTAGACCAATTAAAGTTGAAAAAGACTGTGCTGTAATGAATTATCATACAAATTATTTACTTAATGCCACAATCTCGTTCCCTCTTTCCCTCTCCTCCTCTCTCCTCCTCCTCTTTCTGGCACCGGGGATGCAGAGAGACAGGCAGACAGGGAGAGCGGTGAGAGGGAGGACATGGTGGGAGTCCACTGTGAATCTACTTTAAAATAGAAACTTCTCCCCTCAAATATATACTCGCACAAATTGCTGAGGTTATCCCCTTTGCCGGTTTTATCTAGGTTTTGCATTAACTGTGGGCTGTGGCTACTGTATTCCAGAATCGAAGAGGGAAGGAGCACTACTAGACGAACAAAGGCATATATCGTCAACATTACTTTTCAGGAATTTCATTTCAGGAGATGTCTAAGCTCCTCTTAATTAAGAACAAGCTTATGCTTTCAAATTAACTCATTTTAATTGAGGGGGACGTTTTCCATCTGCAAGATGGTGTGGGGAATGTCTCAAGTCTCCTTCTCCAGGCTGCTGGCTGACACACAAACACTGGGAGAGTTCAGAACTATCCCAGCAGCCACATCCACTCCACTGGGACTGCCTCTCTCTCTCTCTCCGCACTAGGGCACAACACTACTAAAGGCTCCTCCATTAGCCTTTTACACCAATACGTCAGCTACTTAGTGCATAATTATTCAGCCACAATACAAGGCAGCAGCTAAATGTACCCACATTGTTGTTGTTTTTTAGGAATGGTGAAACTGTATATTATATCTTCTATTGTTTTTGTTTTGCATCAGTCTGAATCAGAGCCCAGTAGCACTGGGCAAAGCTGATAGAGCTGAAGTGGCTTGTCACCATGGAGACTGCAGCTCCAGCTCCATGCCAGAGCAGTTTCGGCACAGGCCCCAAGATGAGGGGGCAGCAGGAGGGGGCCACCCTGTCCAACCCCAATCCCCCTATAAACCCCCACTCCTCTGCAAATAGGAGGGGAGGTCTGGCCTCAGAGAGAACCCAGATACACTGCTTTGGGGCATATTGAAACAACAATGCATTGAAAAACTCTCCTAGATGAATTACTTTTAAGTTTGATGATGAAATCTAAATGCTATTGGGGGGGGGGGGGGTAAACCCATGAGGGTCAGATCCAGAGGAGGTGTCAAAGTGTTGTTAGACTCACAGGGCAATAACGTTAAGTGCTCCATGATTTGTGCTAATCGGTATGAAATCACCCACAGTGCAGCTACCGTTTCTGTTACACTGGCTCTGTTCAGTGTCAGGGCAGATTTGTTCTGACAG
This sequence comes from Oncorhynchus gorbuscha, assembly GCF_021184085.1. Classification (NCBI taxonomy): domain Eukaryota; kingdom Metazoa; phylum Chordata; class Actinopteri; order Salmoniformes; family Salmonidae; genus Oncorhynchus; species Oncorhynchus gorbuscha. The sequence continues at coordinate 27,451,080 of NC_060180.1, forward strand.
CTTCGAAATGCAAATGCCAAATGGTCACCCACCTTGGAAACTTTACTCGTAGGTACAGCGGAGTAGACTTAGAACAGCAAAACATCTTCACGTTTGAGTCCTTTAGTAGACGCTCTTGTCCAGAGCGACGGCATACACTTTCATAGTTGTCCATCCAAGGTCCCATGTGAGCATCAAGCCCACAGCCCTGGTGGTGCAAGTGCCATGCTCTACCAACTGAGCCACACTTTTCTAATCAGTCCTCATTGGCTTGATTTGCTTTGGAATTGTTTGCATTGATCATCCAATTAGAATAAACATATAAACATGAGACCTAAAGGCAATTAAAACATGATTAATGACTGCAACTGCAGTGCTATGGCGAGGGCCTCTGAACGGGCCAAATTGAACTCTGGTGGAACAAACAAAAGAGGTGATATAAAGAGTCAGAATCACCATATATTATGTACATTTGACTGAGTTAACCTCTGTAGAACAGGCACGATCACCTTGGACCATGAATGTCATTCTGAAAACAAACATAGTAACAAGCATCTGTTAAGTGGTTCAACACTAGAGCTGAAGGAAATGGTCTGCGAGCCAATGCAACGAAAAAAAACTGCTCGTTTCGATGTGTCAAAGGATAGGTAGGCTGTCCAGTCACCACACATACGGCTAGACAGGGGATGTTTGCTCAATCAAACACAAAGCAGTCTGGGTTATCATACTCAAGTCAAGTGCCTTAGAATTATGCATGGCAGTGTGCATGCGTGTATGTACAGCTTATGCATGCTAATGGCGGAGTTGCTAGTCCTGTGTTTTCATGGTCAGGAATAAGATGGAAACCTATCTTTTCTGAAAACAGCAGAGGGATAGACTGCCCATATTCTTATACACAGTATGTATCATATATTGTCATGGCTATGCCTATATTCTAGTAACGGTCGTTGTAATAACACATAGCTGTTTGCAGTGCACTCGAACTGTGTTGTGTGAGAGCACAGTTCTGGCTCGTGTTTCATATTAAGGATAAGATTAAGGTCACTTTATTGACTTCCACTTTTAACCCAACCCCTTTGAAAGACACACGCGGGTTTTGCAGAGTTGTGGGGGCTGCCACACTGGGTGCCCGTGAGCTGTTGTGGAGGGGGGGGGGTTAAGTGCCTTGCCCAAGGGCACAATGGCATCTAGGATTTGATAACAGCAACCCTTAGGTTGCCAGCTTACTTTCAGACATATTCTTCCCATAGGACCATGGATTCAAACTGGTCGACCCTCTGGTTGCTGGCTCGCCTTTTTAACCACTAGGCTACCTGCCGCCCTTATCATATATCCTAAATGAAGCAAAGCAGCTGTTACCGTACATGTGATAGAGTCAAATGAATCATGAACGGATCAGAGAAGTGTGGGGAAGTACCTGACAAGTGTCCCTCACGTACAGCATCTGATCCAAAGCTTTTACAGTCCCAATACAGCAGCGTCCTTGTAATGCCACTGTCTCTGCAATGTCTTAGCAGGAAGGTTTCCTACCTGTCAAGAAAGAAGAGAATTGTGACTCTTCTAGCCTCTCTCTCCTACCTTACCATCACATAAATATGGGAGTGTGGCACGTTGTGTAAGGACACGTAAATCTGTTGGACAACAAATGGACGAATATTGATGCCACTTGTCATGTAATAGTTTCCTTTGAAAAAAAAAAGATGGTGTCAGGAATTGTATTGAGCTGCCAGTGTTTGTTTGATGGTGGTTGAGCTTTTACGACTTCATTGTGCAGTGAGGCAGATCACATCGGAAGAAAGTCTCTGGAAACCTGCGGGATCACGTTACCTACCTCCCACCTGAACACAATGGGCTTGTTTCTTTAGTATTAATAACCAAGCCTCACCTATACAAAATCAATTTGAAAGTGTGCTTTTGCTCCTGAATGGAAAGCGGAATAACTATTAATTAAAAGTGGAACAGGTTCTTATTTGAGTGGAAAGTGGGAAAATTATGAGCCTTTGTTGAGGAAAGCCCAGGAGCAAAGCTTTCATTAGCCTACATGCATGGCAAAAGCAATTCATCAACTATAATTTTCTCTCAATGGGCAAAAAAAAGGGATCAACCTCAGTATGCTATTTATGGAGATTTACAGAAGTCTGGGAAATGCTAATGTGATTAACATTTATCTACAACATGTTTTGAAATGGCCCTCATGTCCATATTTGCCACAAGATTAAGCATTGCACTTACTCCCAGGAAAATAAAAAAGATATGCTGTGATATCAAATCTGCTTTGCAACGCAAGAGTAGCACACAATTGTGATTTTGGGGAGAATTCTCTGTCATATTAGAGGATTTCTTCTTCTTTCTCTCTCTCTCTCTCTCTCTTTCTCTCTCTCTCTCTCTCTCTCTCTCTCTCTCTCTCTCTCTCTCTCCTCTCCCTCTCTCCCTCTCTCCCTCTCTCCCTCTCTCCCTCCCCCTCCCTCTCCCAGCCCCCATCCTCTCTCTCTAAATATCTCTCTTTATGTGTGTCTGTCCCCAATGAAGGCACGGCGAGCAGAGCGGATGCTTTTGTCCTACCAGAGTCTCTCTCGAACATGTGAACTGTTCCACGGATTAGCCGAGCTGAGATTTATTTAATGCATCCTCGTAGAGTATTGTTGAAATCTATTTTGGGATACGAGGCTTGCCAAGCTCTAAGCCTGGTAATATATGCCTGCTACAGTTTAAGAGAGAGGGTTCACAGACCCTCTTTATGTTAGGGATCATATGGATCATACAGTCATTGAATATGAAAATATTGAGGGTCTGGTAACACATTTATTGTTTTCACAAAGGAAGCCTTAAAAAGGCGCGTTTCCAGCATTCTCCCCTGTCTCTTGTTTGTACGGTCTGTTTAAATATTTGATGTCCTAGAGAATGTTTTTGATATTCTCCAGATAAGATACTGCACATGCATATGCCATGAGAGGCCCCTATTTAAGATGCCGGCTTAAGATTTCTGAGAGGCCCAACAAAGCCATGGATGGAAGAGACTGGAGTGCATTTGCATTGAAGCTGTGGATTTAGAAGGAGCGAGAGGAAAATGAATTATAATAATGTATCTTATTTAAAATGCTAAGTATTTACCATATATTTTAATTTCCTTATCATAAAACCACGAGTATAGTCACGACACATTTGTATTTACCATTCATCTCAATGACTTTCTTCTGTTCTAAACAAGGAATATATATAAATGAAGATATATCAAATATATGTTGTAACTTAATTTATACCATACATGTCATTCTATCAGTCTTCCATTTTTCACCCAATACTGAACATACATACATCATCAACCTGCACCTGCTGATCTCCGTCTACTGTAGTCCTAAGAATGAAGCTTTAGAATGAAGCTTCGAATTCTCAAGACATATTCCAACTACATTTCCCAGCATGCTTCAAGGTTTGGACTCCATTCCTCGCAGTGAACTGTGGGCAATGTGACAGGGAGTGACACAAAAGAGGAAAGCCAGGGGGTGCACAGGAGTGGGGGAGAGGGAGCCGGACAAAAGGGGAAGACATGGGCTTTTCACGGAGGACACGATAAAGCCAGCAGCATTATCGTCAGTGTGAAAGACGGGGGCCATACTTCAAACGGGATTTTCTCTCCATGACAGGATACTCCGCTGACGCAGTGCAAATACCTCTTTGTAGCAGCAGCATATAGCCCAAGGGCTTCTGGGGTCCTTTGTACATTCACTACAACTACAATAAAATGATTCAATCTGTTATAGAGAATCCAAGAATGTTTCATACAGATTGATAGAGAAATATGTAATTGTTGTCCAGATCGTTTGTAAAAAAATATAGGATTTTCGTTTTCACTCTTGAATCTCAACATAATCTAAATGTTTTCAAGGTGCACAATATCCTTTACACACTGTATAACAGTGAAAGATGCCTTCATTTTTTTCCGAGAGGAATTGAGCTTTACAAGATATCCCTCCTGCAAGGAAGCCACAGGGTTCAATCTATTAGTTTGTGATTACGATTACTTCTGTTGTTATTACTAGTCCCACTAGCGATTACTTCTGTTGTTATTACTAGTCCCACTAGTGATTACTTCTGTTGTTATTACTAGTCCCACTAGCAATTACTTCTGTTGTTATTACTAGTCCCACTAGCGATTACTTCTGTTGTTATTACTAGTCCCACTAGCGATTACTTCTGTTGTTATTACTAATCCCACTAGCGATTACTTCTGTTGTTATTACTAGTCCCACTAGCGATTACTTCTGTTGTTATTACTAGTCCCACTAGCGATTACTTCTGTTGTTATTACTAGTCCCACTAGCGATTACTTCTGTTGTTATTACTAGTCCCACTAGCGATTACTTCTGTTGTTATTACTAGTCCCACTAGCTATCCCACTACTTCTGTTGTTATTACTAGTCCCACTAGCGATTACTTCTGTTGTTATTACTAGTCCCACTAGTGATTACTTCTGTTGTTATTACTAGTCCCACTAGCGATTACTTCTGTTGTTAATTACTAGTCCCACTAGCGATTACTTCTGTTGTTATTACTAGTTCCACTAGCCTGGCTGTTATGGTAACCCTAGACACAGTCCATACTACTAATCCTTGCCCCTTCCCTAACCCTTACTCTCTTAATTAGCATCATATCTTGAGCAAGGGGGCACAAATATGTACATGTTCATTCTTGCTATGTTCAGTGAGAATTCACTCTCAGTCTGGGAATTTTACATTCAAGTTGTTTGCGTGTGTGTGTGTGTGTGTGTGTGTGTGTGTGTGTGTGTGTGTGTGTGTGTGTGTGTGTGTGTGTGTGTGTGTGTGTGTGTGTGTGTGTGTGTGTGTGTGTGTGTGTGTGTGTGTGTGTGTGTGTGTGTTATTCTGCCCTAGTTCAGTGGATGGCTTTCACTCCTTTGTCTGGGTTGAAAAAAAAATAAATTAAAACAACATTTGAATCCAAATAAATTAGCAGAAGAAAATATTTTAGTTGTAGATGGTTTGTTGTGCATGTGAAGGTCTGTGTTTGATATGACTCTGTCTTGTACATTATAGCTGTTCTTCTGCCCTAGTAATATAATTCATAATCTGTCTTAAAAGTTGTGGTACAATACCATGTGTTATGACTATATAAAGACAGCAAAGAGAGTAGCCTAGTTGTTAGAGCGTTGGCCTAGTAATCGAAAGGTTTCAAGTTCGAATCCCCGAGCTGACAAGTTACAAATCTGTCGTTCTGCCCCTGAACAGGCAGTTAACCCACTGTTCCTAGGCCGTCATTGAAAATAAGAATTTGTTCTTAACGGACTTGCCTAGTAAAATAAAGGTATAAAAAAATATCTGGTATACCCTAAACGCAATTAAATAAATTTAAGCCAGACAATGGGTAGGCTGTGTTTTTCGGCAGGAAAATGATTGTTGAAGAAGTTTGATGTGACAATAAATATGAACTGGATGGTAAAGATAAAGAAAAGCATGAGAACACTGCAGCAAGCAAACATGACAGCAAGACAAAGATATTTCCTATGCAAAGCTTGCACACAATGTCATGTGTGATAGGGAAGGATCCTGTCCAAGTCACACGCAGGAGGGGGGGGGGGGACACCGAAGCGAGGCCGGCCGCCTGCATCTTCCATTGAATCCCCCACTCTTTGCTTTGATTCTGTTGATCCAGTATCTCGCCATATACCAGGGACAAAAAAGCAGATCTTGGCTTTTGGGTAATCTCATTAAGAAACTCTAACCGCCATGAGAAGGGAAGAAAATCGACTCCTTCTGCGCCATGCCAAAACTAAGGCTCAGGGAGGCAGGTGTAATGTTACATAATTAGCCTTTAAACGGTAAAAAGGAGATTATTGCAAATGGGCCTACTAGCCAGCACATGCAGCAAGTGTACCTGCATGGTCCCTAAACACACACCAATTTAGTGGCACTGAAAACTTCAGGGGGAATGATCTGTGAGAACAAAAAGAGAGTGTGCTGCAGTGAGGCTGCAGTTCAGGGGGTTGGCGGTTAAGAATGGTGGTCAAAGTGTATAGTCAAGATCCTCTCAGCTCCACTCCAATATAGGTTATGAACATTAAACGTTCACGGTTTAGCATTTCAGGGTCATGTGATTACATTTTGAAACAATATACCCACATTCAATATGGCTGGGGTTGGAAGGGAATGTATTGGAACTAAACAAGGTCAACATCCAGTAAAATATTATTCTCTTCCATCTCTCTTGTTACTTTTCAATACATAAACACTGCATTTAGGGACTTTACTGAGGCCAGACTCTGTGCTCCTGCTGAGTTCTTCTGTCAACAACTACCAGTGGTTCCTGCATCTCCTTCTTCTATAAAAATGGTTAACAGACGAAGTGATGGAGACTATGATCCAGGGAGCCCATACCTAGTCTCTCATAACCTCAAGACTGAATTCCCATGTCAGATTGTTGCCATATGTGGCACGGAGCACCGCTCACACAATGACAGTGATCAACTACTACTGTGCAGCGTCCCCATCATCTCTGCAATGGACAGGAGACAGGATCACCGGGAGTTAAATCCTAAAACACTTCTCACGGTAGAGAGAGACCCCCCCCCCTCCCCCCTGAGCTGTTTGAGAATTCAATCCCGCTCCACATTTTATGTTTCAAACATGTTAATTATTGAAACAGACGATTCAAAAACACTGTAAGGAAGGTCTAAGACCAATCCCAGCTTTGGAGCAGGCAAGAGGGCGGCATTCCTTTGTTGCCTCTTCAGACGCACTGAAGCATCGGCTCGTTGTTACATAAAGTGGTATAACAAATGAGGCTGGAGCCTTTGAACTGAGCTGACCACACAGACCTGGAAGAGCCACTCGGAGCCCAACATGTGGCAGCAATAAGATGGCCCCGCCCACTGCGAGACATGTGAGAGACACTGCATTCCAGCCGAGCTCATTAAAGCCAAAACACGACTCCGACAAAACACTGCACCAGTCACAACGTTATTGGGTGGACTATTTAGTCAGCGGGAGAAAAATGATATAGAACATAATTGCTGCCTGAGTTTACCGAAAGGCCTTCAATGACAACAACAGCAAAAAGTTACAACGGTAGTGTGGTCAGCTGATGTGTAATCTCACATCGAGGTGTAGAATCGAACGAACAAATCGTTTCAAACAGCAAGCTATTAATGATTGACAACTGTACAACAAAACGTTTTCCTAAACTCACAATCTGTAAGATGTCCTGCTTTTCGGTGCTTTCCAATGGTGGCCCTAATCAAATGCTATATACCCATTACACCCGGTATTTAACTGTCTCGACTGTCTAACCTTGTCATCACACAAAATCAAAGGTTGTATTACTCCATTGTTTTTGGCTGTCATCGATTATATTGTATACAAATAATGTATAATTAAAAAAAAATATATACATTTTTTTTTTAAACATGCACACAACATCCATGTCTTTCCATCTCGTGGACAGTCAGTTCATGCAGTGGTACTGTAGCTCTCGTCTATGAATTTGCCAGTGGTAACATTTCCCCCAGACTCATCCCTCAGCTTAGCGAACAAAGTGGCTGTTGAAATGACAGATGTGGGTCTTCAAAAGTCGTCGGTTGCCTTTTGTAAGACAGGCTAACTTTGGACGCCACGGCTTTAACAAACGCTACAGATGTGGTTCCGTTTCCCAACGACAATTATTGAAACCTGCCATTGAATTACGTTCACTTCTGTCTCATTGGAGTGTGTGACGTCAACAGAGATCAGTCTTCCTGGTTTAAAAAAAACAACAACAACAACAACCTCATATCATCAAATGTGACAGAATATTATTCAATTTGCTTAAAATGGCATCACAACATGAAGCCATGCATTCTGGACCCAAGAGTATATTCACTTAAGATTGCTAAAAAACAGTCAAATCAAATGCCCACCGGGGAGGCGGATTTGCTTGGTGTAAATCACATCTGGCATGATTATCTTCAGCTCTTCAACTAATCCTCTCGAAATGTAAACTGAGGGAAAATGTGCCAAATGGCTTTAGAGCAAGACTGTGTTCTGGACTTGCGGAAAGATTTAAATGAGTTGTATAGAAATGTTAGAGGCATTATTGTAAAACGTAGTGAGACAATTGTAATTAGTTTTCAGCCTGTCACATTTATAATCATTATCCCACTTTTTAGACATGGCAAATTTTCACTCCCCGTTAACCGTCACAACCATAGAAAAGCCACATCAAATGCAGCAATTTTGTTGATGTTTTGATGTGCCTTCATCCTCACTGTCCTCAGCTAGATGTTTGATACTGTACGTGGTGTTGAGACTGAAAATGTACATGAGTCGTGTGCATGCCATTCAGAGGTGGCCCGGCAAGACAAAAATCTACTTGTCAGGGTTGACTGCCAAGACTATCAGCCCACACACTTTGTAACATTACTTTATTCAAATTGGAGATCTGGGACATAAATTGTCGAGAACAAAACACACCCACCAGCATCAATGAAAAGGAGAGCTACATTAAAATATGAGCATGCGAACATGCTACGAAAACATTGGTCCTTGTCCACTCAAAAAGCTTAAGAGTTTGCTGCACACCGGAGCTGAAAGGATTTTGTCGATAACGAGTCAGCACTGATACAAGACTTTCCGGGAAGCGTGTTCTTTTGACTCCAAATATGTTCCTACAATATTGAAAACTAACCTCATATTCATGAAACTACATATTATGTGTGTGCAACAAAGAAACTGTATTTGCTGTACAAGCCAAGATGTAGCGTGGTTGCCCCCACATAGCAGGTGCCATATATACAAGAATATGTCTCATTGCAAAAATAATTGAAAAGATTTGAGTAAGAAGTCAAACTCATTTTGGGGCTGAAACATATAATACACATTTCCATGCCGTTGGCAGGCAAACAGTGCCATCATTCAGCTGCTTAATATATGAGCAAGCAATAATATATACATCAAATGATGTAGCTACGTCTGAGATTCCAATCCCCTGACTTCAAACAACGAGATGCATTTGACAGAGGTTGGAATAGCCCAATCACAACAATAATGCAACACACTGGCATGATTGATGGGGTTTAAGTAATGGCTCTTCATGGCTATTCAATAAATCTCCAGTTGGTCAGTGACTTCAGTCTCCAACACATCATGAATCTATATAAACAAAATTGCGGCTCCAAAAAAAACCCACATCATTAGGCAAATACGTCTAATATATGTTTTCTGCAATTCAAGACATGCTTCCGGGTCACAAAGGCAAGGTTCATGTGTGCATAAAAAGCCACCTGTTGGAGCGATCGTTTAGGAGTAATAAATTCCTCTCTTGATAAAGAAGACAGGCGATGAGGACATCTGCTGCTGATTAGAGTCTCACACATGTACATCGAGGAGGATACTCTTGATGTTTAGTGTAAGTGCAGAGGTAAACAATCATGGTATACAAGGTGTTCTACTTTACGGTAAGATGATCTGCTTTGGGGTCCATGTTATTACGTCTTCCGTTATTGAAAAGTGAGCTTATTCAGACACGGTTACAAGGATTCCTGGTTATGAGCGCTTCAAGGCAAAACGGAACAAAATAATAGCTTACGATAGTAAATTAGGCAGACGAAAAACATAATGAATAGATATTTTAGTCGTTCAAGTTGGTCATCGATTCAAATGAAATGCTGCATGTGATTGACCTTTGCATAAGGCAATCAAGATTTGTTTCTGGAAAACCTGTCCTAACTATAACTATAAATTACACTACTTCAACGTCAGTTTTGGCAAGAGAGGAAGAATCTTTCCAGAGCTGGATATATTCATTTTACACCTTAAAACTGTCCATCAGGAAAGCTTTAGCACAAATACCATCGCCGAGAATAAAACCTGTATTATCAATCACATTTTGGAACAAGACTAAATGAAAACAATATCAAATCCAAAGTGCACAATCTCAAGATGATTCAAATAAACCAACAAATAACATCAGTGTAGTAACATCAGTGTAGTGTAGTAATTCATTCACTCGGGGCAAAGAGCTGGCTGCCACTGGCCCCAGTGAATGCCACAAGGGGCAGAATTCGATACTGAATATATAAAAATGACTGTTAGATTAATAACGACAGTAATTGTTGAAATATCACCACAAACATGAAGGGGAAAGAAAGATTCATCGAACTCTGCTGGTGGTTTGCAAGTAGCGTGTGCGTTATTATCCTTGAAAGAAAGGATGAGGTCAAACCAGTTAATCATATTCATGTATGACGCCTTTCATTGTCCGACTATTACTCAGTATTGTATCATAAGGCTGTTTTAATGAACAGTGTTGGCAGTGGTTACTTCAATGCACGTGTAGTGAGTGTTGATACTTCCTGTCCAGACACAGGGTCAGTATTATGTTTTGGATCCATATTGTCACAATAATTGTAATTTCCTGGGCAAAAAATACAAAAGATTTGCCTTTGTAACTTCAGTCACAGCCTATGAACCTATATCTGAACTCTGAACCCGGAAGGGAATCAAAAGGTTATCAATGACTTAAGGCGTGTAGTTATAGTTTCCTCTGTCTCCGAGGCATGTTTATTTATTTTATTTAACCAGGAAAGTTAGTTAAGAACAAATTCTTATTTACAATGACGGTCTAAACCCTAACCACGCTGGGCCAGTTGTGAGCCACCCTATGGGACTCCCAATCACAGCCGGTTGTAATACAGCCTGGAATCAAACCAGGGTCTGTAGTGACGCCTCCAGCACTGAGATGCAGTGCCTTAGACCGCTGTGCCACTCGGTATAACTCGTTATAACTCAGTAGTACTATAACATACATCATTAATGTGGAGTGTCTCCAGATAATTAGACAACAATTCGGACGGTAACATCAGAGATCCTTAATGTGGTTTGAGATGTCACATTGTCAGAGTCAATCTGGGACATTACACCAGATGCCAGTCAAAGGCCAGAGAATATAATAACAGGAACAAGAAACCCAAGATGACCAAAGGCCTATTTACTTTAAACAGTATTCTATTAGTTTTCAAAATGCCATTAAAAGTGGCCCAGAGAAATGTTAAATATTTCATGCTGCCAATTAATAGCTTCTTAGTGGATTCAAGTTATTTGAATTAGCTTGAAGCCTTGAACTCTCCTTTTTTAATTCATCAGATTAGATTGTTTCACAGTGAAGGAGATCAGTGTGCAGCTCTGGAGGAAGTGTGGTGAGAGAGGGAGAGAGGGAGAGAGAGAGAGACAGCGAGCGAAAGGGAGAGAGAGATTACAGTATGTAATGTATGTATACTGTACGTATGTTCAGGTAGGCCAGTAGGCTATGTAGTATATAGTACACATACATGTGTGAGTTGCTTGGTGGCTGGGCAAGGGGAAACAATCTGTATCAGTATCTCCATCATCCATAGACCGGATTAAAACAAAAAAAGGGCTGTCCGACTGAGAGGGTCAGAGAGGGAGAAGTAAGGGGGGTTGTGAGGGCATGGAACTCGATAGCACAACTCGAATCTCATTCAATCTGTGTACTAAATTGATGGCGATGAAAATAAGACTCTAAGACACAAAAAAACACTTGTTTGCAGATTATTGTCTTAAATGGAGGCCTGTGAGCCCACTCTTTATTGTTGGCTTCCTATATGGGCCTGAGCCCTGGTCTAAGAAACTTCACTACCGATCCTCAAGACCAGGCACTGTGCTCTCAGTGAAAGCAAGGGGCTTAGTGCTAAGGAAACACGAGTTAAACTTCATACGGTTAAAAATCAATAAAGATGTATGCCCCTTTTAAACCTGAATAGCATATTAATAACTAAGCATTTATAAGTGAACTTGCTCTGCAGTCGTTATACTAAATGTAACTGTTATTTAGGTGTTTTCTACAATGTCATAGACAATATTGAAATACTAATATTCTCCAGGAAAGTAATATATTTGTTGACTAACAGCATGGCTAAAAGTGTTAAATATTCAACATTTTAATCTGGTTTAATATTTTCTCCAGTTTTATGCAAATGACGGGCTATTAGCATAATCACATTTGAGAAATACATCCTTATAAAGTGAAAGATTATAACCTATTTTTTCATACATATATACCAAAATGGTATATTGAAATGTTAATGTTTTAAATGTGGTGTGCAACTGTGAAAAAAAGAGTACATTTACATATGCACTTTTGAGCATTAACGGTTCCACTCTACGTGACAAGATACCAAAAAAAAAGAAACTGAGCTAAAACCTCCATGAGGGAAAGCATCCAACAGCTTAAATGTGTTACCAGACATGAGAAATCCATTTAGTCAGCCACGATAAACAACTGTAAACAGTCTCTTTGTGCCGTTTTTGCCCGTGTTACACACATTTCCCCTTGATTCTTCATGGTATCACTTTTCCACCTCCTCAATACTGTATACGTAACAGGTATAAATCCGATTTCTAGGCAAGAGAGGAGAGAGTAGAGGAGGAAAGGAAAAAAGGTAGGACATTACCTTCAGGCATTTAAGTGGAAACGGGGCCTGTAAAAGCTTCAGCAAGATATCGGTGTGGATAAAGACGTAAGAAAGGGCCATTATGCTGCCGAGGGGGGGGACTCTATCTCTCTCTCTCCATCCCTCCCTCTTTCCCTCTCCACGTTCGCCTTGAACTTGTAAGGAGTTCAGCCGGGTCTGTGACTACAGTCCAGACAGGCCCCTGGAATGCGAGTACGGCCACTCAAGCCCGTCCGACCTGCCACCGAACCAGCTCCATTTCACTCGGGCTAACTTACCTATTCATTTACAATGAGACTTCAACTTTATCTCTCACCGTAACCCAACATTAACTACCAAAGAGCTGGAAATGCATTATCGGCCCGCCCCAAAGCCTTGAGATTGCTTCACTCATAAATAAGATCATTATACCAAGGGGTAATCCCATTAAATAGATCATTTTGCAAATATCTAAATCCAATTAATCATGTGTTTTCAGAGGGGGTGCAGAAAACACTGCTCTTTAGAAAGCTGACGTGCTGTGACTCAAAGTCCTTTGTTAGTTGCTACTGCCTCTGTAGCGAGTGTGGTATTGATAAAGTACAAACTTGAAGCCCGGAGCACAGTCTGAAGGAAAACATCAAGATAAAGGCACTCGCTTATAGTCTCACAGAATAATACATCCACTGACATTCCTTAGACGACTGTTTATCCATCTATCTTAGGCAGTGCTCAGGACAAGAAAGCTCAAACAGTCTCCGACTATTTGATGCTAAAATATTGTACGTAAAACATTGGAAGTCATACATCATAAAACACAGGAATGTATAAGGCATCTACGTTGCGGCATCAGGTGATCGAACTCACGTAACCCAAGTTAAAAGTGCGTATCTTTGGCCACATGGTTCAATAAATGAGTAACCAACCATGCTAAACCATTTAGTTTTAAATGTAGGTAGACTTGGTTTATAAATGAGCCATTTATGGGATTAATAAGGATCACTTAATTGGGAATAGCTGAGAATTAGAAGTTATTAGAAAATTGTATCACTAACTTATTGGATAATATTTCAAGATTTAAAAAATAACGGCGCCACTTAACATTATGATGCAGTTACAATGCATTGGAATAATTGTCAGGAGCATGTACCGTTATAATGTCTTATAATCATTTCACAATGATCCTGACTAAATACTGGCCATTTTGGCCAAGTTCAGTGGTGGAATAAGTACCCAATGGTCATACTTGATTTGTGTTGTAAAGTACTTAAGTAAAAAATACTTTATAGTACTACTTAAGGAGTTTTTTGGCATATCTGTACTTTACTTAACTATTTATATTTTTGACTACTTTTACTTTTACTTCAATACATTCCTAACTAAATAATGTATTTTTTACTCCATACATTTTCCCTGCGACCAAAAAGTACTTGTTTGATTACATTTTGATTGGACAGGAAAATGGTCCAATTCGCACACTTATCAAGAGGACATCCCTGATCATCTCTACTGCTTCTGATCTGGCGGACTCACTAAACACAAATGCTTTGTATGTAATTCATGTCTGGGTGTTGGAGTATGCCCCTGGCTATCCACAAATTTAAAAAACATGAACATTGGGCTGTCTGGTTTGCTTAATATAAGGAATTTGCAATGATTTATACTTTAACGTTTGATACTTAAGTATATTTTAGCAATTACATTTACTTTGATACTTAAGGATATTTAAAACCAAACACTTTTAGACTTTTACTCAAGTAGTATTTTACTGGGTGACTTTCACTTTAACTTGAGTCATTTTCTATGAAGGTAGCTTTACTTTTACTCAAGTATGATGATTGGGTACATTTTCCACCACTATACTTGAGTAAAAGTAAAGGTACCTTAATAAAATACTACTTGAGTAAACATCTAAGAGTATTTGGTTTTAAATACACTTAATTAAGTATACTTATACTTGGCTCCTGAGTGGTGCAGCGGTCTAAGGCACTGTGTCTCGGTGCTAAAGGTGTCACGACAGACACCCTGGTTCAAATCCAGGCTGTAATACTGTGATTGGGTGGCGCACAATTGGCCCAGCTTTGTCTGGGTTTGACCAGTGTAGGCCGTCATTGTAAATAAGAAATTGTTCTTAACTTAGTTAAATATAAAAAATAACAAATGTAATTGCTAAAATATACTTAAGTATCAAAAGTATAAAACATTTAAAATTGAGCAAACCAGACAGCACAATTTCCATGTTTCTTTAAAGTAATTTTGGTTGTCAGGGAAAATGTATGGAGTAAAAAGTACATTATTTTCTTTAGGAATGTATTGAAGTAAAAGTAAAAGTAGTCAAAAATGTAAATAGTAAAGTGAAGTACAGATACCCCCAAAAACGACTTAAGTAGTACTATAAAGTATTTCTTACATACAGTTCCTTGCGAAAGTATTCGGCCCCCTTGAACTTTGTGACCTTTTGCCACATTTCAGGCTTCAAACATAAAGATATAAAACTGTATTGTTTTGTGAAGAATCAACAACAAATGGGACACAATCATGAAGTGGAACGACATTTATTGGATATTTCAAACTTTTTTAACAAATCAAAAACTGAAAAATTGGGCGTGCAAAATTATTCAGCCCCCTTAAGTTAATACTTTGTAGCGCCACCTTTTGCTGCGATTACAGCTGTAAGTCGCTTGGGGTATGTCTCTATCAGTTTTGCACATCGAGAGACTGAATTTTTTTCCCATTCCTCCTTGCAAAACAGCTCGAGCTCAGTGAGGTTGGATGGAGAGCATTTGTGAAAAGCAGTTTTCAGTTCTTTCCACAGATTCTCGATTGGATTCAGGTCTGGACTTTGACTTGGCCATTCTAACACCTGGATATGTTTATTTTTGAACCATTCCATTGTAGATTTTGCTTTATGTTTTGAATCATTGTCTTGTTGGAAGACAAATCTCCGTCCCAGTCTCAGGTCTTTTGCAGACTCCATCAGGTTTTCTTCCAGAATGGTCCTGTATTTGGCTCCATCCATCTTCCCATCAATTTTAACCATCTTCCCTGTCCCTGCTGAAGAAAAGCAGGCCCAAACCATGATGCTGCCACCACCATGTTTGACAGTGGGGATGGTGTGTTCAGGGTGTTGCTTTTACGCCAAACATAACGTTTTGCATTGTTGCCAAAAAGTTCAATTTTGGTTTCATCTGACCAGAGCACCTTCTTCCACATGTTTGGTGTGTCTCCCAGGTGGCTTGTGGCAAACTTTAAACGACACTTTTTATGGATATCTTTAAGAAATGGCTTTCTTCTTGCCACTCTTCCATAAAGGCAAGATTTGTGCAATATACGACTGATTGTTGTCCTATGGACAGAGTCTCCCACCTCAGCTGTAGATGTCTGCAGTTCATCCAGAGTGATCATGGGCCTCTTGGCTGCATCTCTGATCAGTCTTCTCCTTGTATGAGCTGAAAGTTTAGAAGGACGGCCAGTTCTTGGTAGATTTGCAGTGGTCTGATACTCCTTCCAATTCAATAGTATCGCTTGCACAGTGCTCCTTGGGATGTTTAAAGCATGGGAAATCTTTTTGTATCCAAATCCGGCTTTAAACTTCTTCACAACAGTATCTCGGACCTGCCTGGTGTGTTCCTTGTTCTTCATGATACTCTCTGCGCTTTTAACGGACCTCTGAGACTATCACAGTGTAGGTGCATTTATACGGAGACTTGATTACACACAGGTGGATTGTATTTATCATCATTAGTCATTTAGGTCAACATTGGATCATTCAGAGATCCTCACTGAACTTCTGGAGAGAGTTTACTGCACTGAAAGTAAAGGGGCTGAATAATTTTGCGCGCCCAATTTTTCAGTTTTTGATTTGTTAAAAAAGTTTGAAATATCCAATAAATGTCGTTCCACTTCATGATTGTGTCCCACTTGTTGTTGATTCTTCACAATAATATACAGTTTTATATCTTTATGTTTGAAGCCTGAAATGTGGCAAAAGGTCGCAAAGTTCAAGGGGGCCGAATACTTTCGCAAGGCACTGTAAGTAATTCACACCACTGGACAAGTAGATAAAAAAAAAAGAGAGACATAAGAATTATAACACATTACAAAGACTCATGTGCTTTTAGGTGATAAGACATGGTCTGCAGGCTGTAACTAGTGTTGCCAAGTACCCTAGAGGTTAAGTGTGTTGGGCCAGTAACTGAAAGGTTGCTGGTTTGAATCCTTGAGCTGACTAGTGAAAAGATCTGCAGATGAGCCCTTGCACAAGGTACTTAATTAACTAGTTGCCCTGGATAAGTGTCTGCTAAAAACATATTTTGTTTTTTATCAATGACATTTAACATTTACTAGGAAATTATACCATGCCCAAGCAGCTATCTCAGCAAAAGGTGTATCACAATTCAACAATACAGTAGTTGTCCCTGAAGTGGTTTTGTTTGTTACACTAAACTAATAAGTGTATAATCCATTGAGAGATGATATCCTGAGCTTTGGTTGTGCCCGAAGTGGTTGTTTTACCTTTGTGGAATTCACATCTGGCATGGTAAGACTGTTTTCATGTCTTTTCATGGTTTTTAATTGTCAACTGAAGCGGTTAAGAAAACACTGGTGTGGTTAAATGAATTAGTGTGGAGCCCCTGGGTGATGTTGACACATTACACTTATTTCATCCAAAACATCAATGTTCAGGTGTATCTATTGAGGCTTGAGTTCAATGTAAGTGATTTGCTTATTTTTACAAATGTGGTTGGATTTGGATGAGATTTTCACACTTCCTAGAGAGCTCTTCTTTGTTGATGCCCATTCAGCATCGTTCACACCCTCCTAAACCTGAGCCCCACCCCACACCCACACATGTAAACGCATGTGAGTCCAATGTGGCACTGTCCCCCAGAATGTGGTCCCTATTTAAAACCAGCTAAATTCAGGGCAACAATGCTTTTGAGAGTAGCAACACCTTTGCAGTTGTCCATAGCTATATCTTTCCAAAACATCTGTGGTATCAAAGAGTATCTATATACTGACCAGGGAAGCCTCCATTCTATTATAGACAGAAACCTGTGGCATGACATTCCAATCAGGACTCATCTCTCTCTCGGCATGTCCAACCACGCCATTATCTTAGCCAATCATGATTAACCAGGAAGGATCCTGTCTTTCTCACTGTATCACCAAGTGCTTTCTCCTTGGCTAAGCCAGGCTAATAATTTTAAATTTTTATTCGTATTTACGGATCCCATACAAGTTTGTAATTAAGGCACATGAAAGTTCACGTTTAAGATGGCATACATTTGACATTTTAATTTATTTAACAGCCCTATAGTGAAGCAGGAACTAGCGTCAAACACCTCAGATCCTGTAACAGGTCACATATGAAGTCAACTGCCAATGAAACACCTATATTTCATGGTTATGCATGCTGATTTGACAAAATAAAGGAAATCACAACCTTTGTTTCTGCTTTCTGTTTTGGTATCACTTGACACCATTGCAGTATTGCAAGCTAGGGATAAAATCACATATTTTCCCTGAAGAGAACTCAACATAAGGTTAAAGCTCTATTGCATCGACAACACTCAATGTGTGCGTGTGCGTCTTGTGTGAGCATTTGGGCTTGCGTACGAGCATGCATGCATGCATGTGGAAGTGTACATGTGATTCCCCTGGGGAGTGAGGAGTTAAAATACTCTGGGCCACCGTCCCACCAGATCATATTCTGTGATGCTGCCTAGGAAGGAGAGAGGTTTGCGCACTGCGGCAGACCCTTCTTCAACATCCTAATGACAGTATAATTAGAAGGATCATTGTGGTAATTATTCTTTTCATCTAAAGGGAAGTCTGCAAAGTGGGTGGGTGAAGAACACAGGTTGGAGGTTGCCAGAGCCCCCCCATTTTTTTAGTCCCCCTTTTTACCTGTCTAATCTCAGTCTTTCTCTAATGGAAAGAAAGAAAGAGAGAACAAGAGAGAGAGAGAGAGAGAGAGAGAGAGAGAGAGAGAGAGAGAGAGAGAGAGAGAGAGAGAGAGAGAGAGAGAGAGAGAGAGAGAGAGAGAGAGAGAGAGAGAGAGAGAGAGAGAGATGTGGAGATTGAGGTCGCCTCCCCCTCGCAGGGTCAAACTCGAGGGGTTAATACCTGGTGCCCAACACAGCACACAAACTCCGCTGAGCTCATCACACTAATTAAACAGACACATATCCTCTCAGGGCTCTGATGGCCAATCGCTGCCAGCTAAAAAAGCAGCCCATTCATGGAGCCTGGCACGGTGTGTGTGTGGGGTGGGCTGAGGAAATGCTACCTGGCCTTGCTCAGTTTGATTAATGTGGGGAACAATGGCGCTCCTGTGGGCCGTCAGTCCCACTCCACTTGGTTCTGGTTCAGCGCTCTCGGAGAGGGGACTTCATGTTCCAAGTTCATACCCACCCGTAACTAGCCACCCACTATCTATTTCTACCTCATTTCAGCCACGACGTTCACTACACTCATCTCCTCATCATTCTATCATTGGGATCTGTTGTGATTGTTGTGATATTATTTTAACACAGTAGCAAAGGCAAGTCCTAATGGACCTTGATCACTGATAAACCCAATGTGGATGATAGCATCCTCCATTTTCCAAGATGATTAGAAATGATTGCCGTTTTAGTGATCAAATATTACAACACAACTAAACTACTAAGCTGCTTTCCACGAGAGTTATATGTTTAGGGTTTAGTTCAATTACCTTCTGTACTGTATTACTTGAAAGAATTTGTAGACACTATCTTTATTTTTCTTATCCTCCACATTAAGAGTTATCCTTAAATTTACATTTACATTTCTCAACTTTACTTATCCAACAAAGGTGAAAGAGAATAATGGATATTTTAGCCCACAAGTGTGCCCATCCTTCTCTCTCGCTCTCGGCGTATAAATGACAGCCAGCAATTACCTCGCTGGGATAAAGATGTCAACGTCATCCTTCTCGAAGACTGACGGCGTAATGCTGTGCGTGTCAAAACTGGGCAGACGTAATTAATTGCAGCACTTCTTCAACTCACAGCGAGACTCCTAGAAACTCAAGCCTCACTTTCGGGCTCACCGCCTCAATAGTATCAAAACAGGGAGACAAATCGAGCCACCTGCGTACGTTTCCAAAATAGACCCCGAAGCCTAATTTCACTTGCAAATCAAGAATGTTTTTTATTTTTTTGGAGGAGAAAATAAAAAGAGAGTGAAAAGGTCCACAAAGGTTAGCTAGATTCCAGCCAGCTCTGACTTGATGGTTCTTCATGGAGCTATGTGACACTTGGAAAACATTGGAGATTTTCCATCTCTTTTGGGGCTGGAAAATGAGCATGTGAAGCCCTAATGAGAACGTATGACTTGAGAGTACGGTGTTGGTCATCTACTGTACGCTGGGGCGTTGAGTAGTAATGCTTGACGAAGAACTGCCATTCACTTGACATGTGTTAAAAAAAAAAACTTGGCATGTTCTCAGGCATGCTGCTGAGAGGGATAGTGAAAGCTTGAATTGCTTGGCTGTGAATGGGACTTTGCTAGTGCATATTTGACCTTGCACTTGACACTCTGTTAACCATACTACTAATATTACTGTTATCAGAATGGTTGTCTCATGATTTTTGTGTAGGTGTACAATTTGTGAGGAAAAGTGTAGATGTACAATCCCGCAAAGAGAGAGTGTGGGAGAGAGAGAGAGAGAGAGAGAGAGAGAGAGAGAGAGAGAGAGAGAGAGAGAGAAGAGAGAAAGAGAGAGAGAGAGAGAGAGAGAGAGAGAGAGAGAGAGAGAGAGAGAGAGAGAGAGAGAGAGAGAGAGAGAGAGAGAGAGAGAGAGAGAGAGAGAGAGAGAGAGAGAGAGAGGCCCCTCAATGAAAAGTTATTATTTGGTTTGGTGTTTTACGGTATTGTAATCCTCTTTGGAAGCTATTTTGAAATGGAGTAAACGATGATTTATCTCAGATTAATTTGATTAAAGACCCTTTAAATTTCATCTGCTGTGGAGTGCCCATGAAGATTCTCTTTATGTGAAGAAGAAACACCAATGGATCTTTCCAGCCAGTAATTTTTTTGTAGATTAGAGGATTGTAATTAATTGGTCAATTGGCTAATTGTTCTGTTACTTAATTAGGCACTGCAGAGGAATAAGTGTTCTTGCTAAATGACCCTCATTTAATGTGCAAAGTAGTGAGGTGTAGTTTCATTAGCCCATTCAAAACATGCAGTGATTACAAGCAAGCCAAATTTAGCACAAATGCACACACTCACAATACAGTATTATACACACTGGCAAAATAACAGACAAATTACAAAATGGGGGCAAATCGTGGAAGGGTGCCATTGTTTGGGGAGAAAAACATCTGTGTAGCTGACAAATCTCATCACCTGTCGTCAGCTGTTAGGAGAAGGATTCAAGTGAAATTACATTTAGTATCTTGAAAATGACAGTATTCCCATCTGATTGACTGCTTTGGCTTAATGAAGATCAAATACATAATGAAGAGTAATAACTGAAGTGACATTTACAGAACAGTACATTATGAGGGCCTGGTTTTAGTTTGTTCACCTGTTGGAACTAAATACCTGAACAATACAAATTTAGAACATTCATATCAATACAATGCAAAAAATATGCAACCCCCCCCCCAAAGTCTGTATTTAGTGGATAGAGCAACACAGTCTCATGAGCTTTATAATCCATTTCAACCAAATAGTTGTACTGAGTATTTTGCCATTGAACATGGCATTTGAATGTTTTTCAAATCCTAACATACAAACACAAACATGTTTAAGATG
Organism: Oncorhynchus gorbuscha; assembly: GCF_021184085.1. Lineage (NCBI taxonomy): Eukaryota > Metazoa > Chordata > Actinopteri > Salmoniformes > Salmonidae > Oncorhynchus > Oncorhynchus gorbuscha. The sequence continues at coordinate 27,472,282 of NC_060180.1, forward strand.
CACCTTTCAGTGATGGTTTTAAGGTGAGGGTTAGCACAATTGTATTTACTTATTACTCCTAACTAAAATGGACAGATATTGAGCTTTGTCATTTTGCTAGTTTGATCCAATGCTCAGTGTCATAGTTAGTGGAGTACCACAGATCATTACTTTGGATCCCCAGATCACTTATTTGGATCATTGGGGGAGGGGAGGGGGTTGGGGGGTCCCTGATCAGTCCTGTGTGGCTCAGTTGGTAGAGCATGGTGCTTGCAATGCCAGGGTTGTGCGTTCAATTCCCAAGGGGGACCAGTATGAATATGTATGGTCTCAATACTGTAAGTTCCCCTGGATAAGAGTGCCTACTAAAATGTAGATCACTGGGGGTATGCCCAGTATAGGGGGGGTGTACCCATCTGGGGACATGTTCTAGATCACCTAATCAAGGGCTTGATAATTAGTTGAATGCTCGCTCTAGCATAACTCAAATACACGGAATGTTGGGGGCCATGTCATAGATCTCTTTTGGGGATTTCCAGATTTGAACCTTCCTTAATTAAAATGGTCTCTCAGATAAAAAATATTTTTGCCCCAGATAACCTTTTTTTGGAACATCCATAGGGGTGTCCCAGACCACTTTTTTGGAACATCCATAGGGGTGTCCCAGACCACTTTTTTGGAACATCCATAGGGGTGTCCCAGACCACTTTTTTGGAACATCCATAGGGGTGTCCCAGACCACTTTTTTGGAACATCCATAGGGGTGTCCCAGACCACTTTTTTGGAACATCCATAGGGGTGTCCCAGACCACTTTTTTGGAACATCCATAGGGGTGTCCCAGACCACTTTATTGGACCCCCTCCAGTTTTACAGCAAAACATTTTTCGAATGCAACCATTGCGCAAAAAAATGAACTAATGGAACACAGACTTGACCTCTCTATGACACTGGGTGAACACATCATAATCATTCAGTTCAGTTATGCAGAATACTGGCAGAGGGAACGAACACAAACCATTTTTTTGAGGAATGTTGAGGACGCCAAAAACGACAGTAAATTCAGATGTGGAACTACAATGAGTATTGTCAGCTGAACCACCATGTGACGTCATGTCCTGCAGGCAGGTGAATGTGCACAGCCTCAACAGGGGCTTTCACACTTTCACATTTGAACAGTGTCGCTCTGTGCAGAGCTACAAGGGTTAACTGTCGGGCCAGACACTCAAAGACATTGGCAGAACACTGAGTCGAGGGTAGCCCAAATATACAAAGTCTTCCCGTCAAACCTTGCTTGCTTAGCTGCTGGCACCCAATGTCGTCAGTCATTTCCATGCCAGCCGAGCTGAAGTGTGCACAGAGTACACACAGTGGCATCTCTACTCGTGCTCCTCGTGCCCTCACTGTGTCTACCTTGGCACTTTACACATTTGATGAGAAAAAAACGACACATTGTCAAGTGCCAAACACCATATTTATACATTTTAATTAGCAATAATGAGGCCTGCTACCTGCCAACATCTGATGCCAGTGGTGCCAAGTGTTGACTGTGTTTGTCTGTGGTTTGCCTGTTACTAAATGTTACTCATTTACCAAAATAAAATCGTTGGAATGTTTAGACTTCTTTGTTTCTATGTATAAATTGTATATCTACATGATGAAACATGTCCACAGATTTGATGTGCTCATTAGGTATGTAAACAGTTTGAACTGAGGGAGAAAAAAAGACTTACAAGTTGTAGCTTGCCTCGTATTTACACAGGATTATGAATTGGCTTACAAAATGATTAATAGTTGCTCTTGGATTTGACATCTCACAGATCTTTCGTTTCAGCGGACCTGTTATGACATGGCGGGGAGCCACGTTACTCTCAAGACATTTCCTCAGAGATCCCTATGATTTGAGGCCATGTTTTGATGTAAACATGTCTAGATTTGCCAACGGTGATAAGTTTCAGCCCTGCAGAGAGACAAGTTCTTGCGACAGTTATGGAAACGAGGACAGCGTGGATTTGCTGTAAAATACAGCCTTTCCAGTGACATGTGAATTTATGGCATGGTAATTCCCCACTAGAGTAATTTGGCTGGTACATCTGCAGTTTAACAGGATTCCAACAGAGCTTCCCTGCCCTGTGAAGTCAGGGAGATGACTGATTGATTGACTGTATTACTCTCAGTTTAGCATGTGTTTATAATGAGCAAGGGATCAAAGTTCAAATGCAAACTACCCATGAGCAACCTGTTCTGATGTGTGACTCACAGACTGTTGTTGATTATATTAACCATTACTAGCATGTTGGGACCAATGATGTAAACTCAGCAAAAAAAGAAACGTCCTCTCAATGTCAACTGTGTTTCTTTTCAGCAAACTTCACGTGTAAATTTGCCAGTTCTTGCTGTGAGATGTTACCCCACTCTTCGACCAAGGCAACTGCAAGTTCCCAGATATTTCTGGGGGGAATGGCCCTAGCCCTCACCTTCCGATCCAACAGGTCCCAGACGTGCTCAATGGGATTGAGATCCGGGCTCTTCGCTGGCCATGGCAGAACACTGACATTCCTGTCTTGCAGGAAATCACGCAAAGAACAAGCAGTATGGCTGGAAAAATTGTCACAATGAAGGGTCATGTCAGTATGGCTGGTGGAATTGTCACAATGAAGGGTCATGTCAAGATGAGCCTGCAGGAAGGGTACCACATGAGGGAGGAGGATGTCTTCCCTGTAACGCACAGCATCGAGATTGCCTGCAATGACAACAAGCTTAGTCCGATGATGCTGTGACACACCGCCCCAGACCATGACGGACCCTCCACCTCCAAATCGATCCCCCTCTAGAGTAAAGGCCTCGGTGTAATGCTCATTCCTTCGACAATAAACGCGAATCTGACCATCATCCCTGGTGAGACAAAACCGTGACTCGTCAGTGAAGAGTGCAGTCCTGTCTGGTCCAGCGACGGTGGGTTTGTGCCCATAGGCAACGTTGTTGCCAGTGATGTCTGGTGAGGACCTGCCTTACAACAGGCCTACAAGCCCTCAGTCCAGCCTCTCTCAGCCTATTGAGGACAGTCTGAGCACTGATGGAGGGATTGTGCGTTCCTGGTGTAACTTGGGCAGTTGTTATTGCCATCCTGTACCTGTCCCGCAGGCGTGATGTTCGGATGTACTGATCCCGTGCAGGTGTTGTTACACGTGGTCTGCCACTGCGATGATGATCAGCAGTTCGTCCTGTCTCCCTGTAGCGCTGTCTTTGGCGTCTCACAGTACGGATATTGCAATTTATTGCCCTGGCCACATCTGCAGTCCTCATGCCTCCTTGCAGCATGCCTAAGGCACGTTCACACAGATGAGCAGGGACCCTGGGCATCTTTCCTTTGGTGTTTTTCAGAGTCAGTAGAAAGGCCTCTTTTTGTCGTAAGTTTTAATAACTGTGACCTTAATTGCCTACCGTCTGTAAGCTGTTAGTGTCTTAACGACCGTTCCACAGGTGCATGTTCATTAATTGTTTATGGTTCATTGAACAAGCATGGTAAACAGTGTTTAAACCCTTTACAATGAAGATTTGTGAAGTTATTTTAATTTTGAATAATTCTCTTTGAAGGACAGGGTCCTGAAAAAGGGATGTTTCTTTTTTTGCTGAGTTTATATAAACCCTGGATTTCTGATGCTATCTATGTATTGGCCAATGAGAGTCTTTGAAACCACTGGTCACCATATTGTCACTCCCTGGAAAGATCAGTCCTCCATAGGAATGAATGGAATTCTATAGTATTTCAATTAAATGTTTCAAGGACAAAATTACATGCATTTAAGATTTTTGTTGTTGTAGTGGGGACAGTCACAGTAAAACATTTTTTTGTCCTTTCTGGGTGTGTTTGCTGAAGGATTTCCTACGTATTTATTATTATTCCGCTCGCTCTAGCGCTTAAGCTATTAACTGACCGTCAGCATGTTGCAGGAGAAACTATTTTTTATAGCGTTTATACTTTTTGAACTACAACAATATCTCCAATGCATTTCAATGGCAGAAAAAAAGGGGCCACAGACTTAAATGGTCGGAACAAAAATCAACAATTCTTGACAAATCTCCTCTTTTAAACCAATGTTCAGAATTTGTATAACATTCATACTTGTTGAACTCTAACCATTTTAAAATGCTCAGACTGACACATTGTAGATCGCTTACATACAGATTTTTGTTACTATTCACACTTTGAACTATAAACATACATTTTTTTCATAAATTAACATTGGGTTGAATGAGAACCATAGGAATACAGATGTAGCTATTCAAATGGTCCTGCTCCTTGGCCAATTAAGCTACAAGACCAACTTTAAAACATTCAGGCTATCCTAAATTCAGATTCTTAAAAACTTTGATCAACTATAACTATATAGATTTGCATAAAATAACCAACCAACAGTAACTCTTAAACCATTCAAGCTAGACACACCAAACCAAATGAACTTCAAATCCTTAAAACCTTTATAAACTATAAACAGCATAAATTAGCAGAGGTTAGAAGAAGCGATGAAGTGTCACTTATATCATATAGAGAACATTGGTTCTCTCATCTTCAGTGTTGACCTGCTGTCTGAGAGATCATGAGCATCCCTAATGACAGCCACCCTGGCTGACAACGAGATCATTATTACCTTCTAGTTTACTCTCAAATTGGCTTTCCTACTGTGTTTTCACACTAATATAATCCCTCCCAAAGGATTCTGTGGTGCCAATTACAGGATATAAATGACTAAACACTACAGCCCGTAGTCTCCTCATTGAGACAGCTCATGTTTCATAGCTTTTGGGTGATAAGTCTCATCAGGCACGTGCTGGTCAGACAGTGTTAATAATGAGAGAAGTCGCTCACCAGCTTGCTGAAGGATGTGTTTTTTTCCCCCCTTCTCCCTGGCACCTTCAGAACGGCAGAGAGTAGGCCTAGTCGCACGAGCTCAACCTGTTCCGCCACAACAGTCACGCGATGACACAGCATAGATCTGGGATGCTACTGCTGTCAAGGTGTGGTGGAGCTGCGTTTCCATGGCTTCTTGACGGGATGGATAGCAAATCAAAAGGCACAGCTGAAACCTGACACTGACCACAGAGGCTAGACAGACTCAGTCCTTGCCAGGTGCCATTGTTGCTCCATTGTTCCTAATGGCTCTTTGACTTGTATTCATTATTTCTCGATAAGTTGCAGATTACCAAGATATTGTGTGATAGCTGTTCATATTGTGTTAAAAAAAAGAAGAAGGGCTGCAAGAAGCATTGAAATCAAATGCGTCCCTTCCTCATGGAAAACGTGCATTCTCTTATGGTTGTGTCAGGATTACCAGTCAATGTATACATTTTAAGCCGTAAACACGTTAAATACCCATTACGTCAGCATGACCCTGTTAGAGAGACATGGCTGTGGCTTTTTCTTTCTCTCTTCGGGGTGTCATCTGGCTTTGTTCACCTGATCCTAGACGTGTGGCAGCGATCAGCGGTGGACAACAGATACACAACGCACACGGCTGGGGTCTTCCCTTAAGTGAGCGGCACATTTGACACCGGATTTCTCTTGAATGCCTATTCAGATGAGCTAACAATCTTTTGTATGGCGCTATGGAGGCTTCATAGAGGGCGGGGATTGACCTTGACATCTGGCCCCCGTTCATCTACAATGTCCGGGGGCAGCTGCCCAAATATAGGTCTACATTTTCCCTCGAAAGCACCTTATCCATCTGGTAAATTTCACCTCATGTAAATGTCTTCGTGATTACCCCGGGCATGCCCCCATTCAACGACGCGGGCGGTGTGACATCGATCCCAGGACGCGACGCCCATCCATTTTTAAAGGGGAGCACAGGCCGACCGGTGTGTGGCCCCCCTCTGGCACACGTGTGCTCTTCACCTGTACACGCGTGCTGTTCGAGTGGGCATACTCCCTACCCAAGCTGCTGTTACCTCTGCCATTCGCTTATCCCTTCATGTAATCATGTTTTGTTGTTTTTTGCTCAAATTACAGAAACGTAATCTACACTAATAGAAAGACCTAATGTGCTTTCATCTTTGAAGGTGTCCAGGCAGGTGACACGTGCCATCCAAAGCCTGGGCTTTGTGAAACCCTATCAGTTGGTGAACGTGCATTGGTGGCAGTGAGTGTTTCAATTAGCTCCTCGAGAGATCTAATTACACCTATCACATACGGTCCCAATTACACACTTAAATCATTTGTAGTGACATTGTCATTCACCGATGTTTACGTGATATGAAACATACTATACCAAAATTAGGATGGTTCTTATTGTTAAAACACCAGTAGGTGAGCATGTCAATCCCTTAATCCATGAATTGGCATGCTAATCATTTTCTTTGTTTTGCAAAATTAAACATCTTGTTGAATACCACAATTAAAGCATGCAATCACAGTACAATACTTCTATAAATGTTTTACCCTAAAACCCGGGTAATCAGTTTGATTGAATAGGTTCCTTTATCTGCCTCTTGTACTTAGTTCTATTGAGAGTAAACAGTTCTATTGAACATTAAAAGTGTAGTCTTTAGTTTAAGCTGACAGCTGTTTGAGCTGGGATGTAGAGGCTACTGCCTTTGGGTGCTGGCCGGGGTGACAGAAGAGGGGTCATGTTTTAACCTGCTATTTGGAGAGGTAGAGTGAAACCCGGCCACAAAAGCACCAGGCCGTAAACAACACAAGTGTTGATTGTCCTGAAACATTTCACATACACTTCTTATACACATAGGCAAATTAGGGGGGGGGGTTAACGAGCAGCCTTGCCACTCACAATTGTCTAACGACACCACTCAGGATTTTTTTCTGGGAAGGCATGGGAATTTCTCCTGAACAAAAAGGAGCCACAAACAGTAAGCAAGCAAAGATGGACATGAAACTCAACACATGTACAGTTCTTACCATGAAATCTGAGTACTGCATTGTATACTGAAATGTGTACAGGACTATTAATAAAGGAAGGGAATGCAGGGAAATGACTTCGATTTTTATTCCATGGGACTACGGGGATTCAAATGTAGGCACTCATCCGTATGATTTGTTCAGAATGGTGCATAATGTATACCTAATTTGTTTCTATATCCCACGTGTGCCTATATAAAGAAAAAAAAAACACATGGTCTAATGTATAATCCTGAAAATAAAGCATGAATAAATCCATTAAAACCAAAACAGGTATTTTATTTAATAAGTACAGTGTATTTATTTCAAAAGAGCAATACATTCTGGTTTGTGCCTTCCAATGTTGTTATCCAATGGATCACTGGCATTTCCTAACACATTTCCACTCCAAGACCTTAATGTAAGTAAATCCATGCCACATGCCAAAATAATAAGCTTTTGGGGAGACAGTGTGTGTGTGAGAGAGGTGGACAATAAATACATACACCGAATGCATATCAAGCAGTGCCATTCTTTGCTTTTTACATCATCTGCATTGTTGTTCCCAAAATAATACTTTGTATACCAACACACACACCATATTCATATGTTCTCAGTATCACAATCAAACAGTTTTCTAATAAATCCAATCTTTACATCAAACCCATATGCCCACCCATCCTGACACCTAAAACTTTGAATAAAGTATTTTAAAAAATTAAATGCTAGTCTTGTGAAAACTAAGGTGGGCGCAAGTTAACAGCAGCGAAGGTTAAGGGAAAAACAGATAGGGAAAAGTATAGTGACACCACCACCATACAAAGAATAGGCATTTGGAGACATTCCCGCCTGTATTATTGTACAATCAATCTGGACTTTGATCAAATACTGTTATTTTCGTCCTCAGAATGTGCTAGAATATGAGCCACTGTGGTGATGGCTCTCTAAACAGAACGTGTACAAATTGCATCAAGCAAAGATGATTTGACATGCAATTTGATATGAAAGCTAACTGCAGTGTGATACGGATTGACTAAGTAAAAGTACACCAATGTTGTGCTATGGAAGTAACTCATGGAGAAAGTGTCAGAATATTAGCTGTATAGTGACACAACGAAGGCATGGACATAAAATGTCAAAGTTCCCTGTATTTTTTTTTTGGGGGGGGGGGAATTATAGTAAACACAATAGCTGAGTATTTTGTCTGGATAAACCTGATATTTTAAAAAGATGATAAGCAGCAATAATAATATCCTAATTCTATCAGTATAATGAATGAAAGCACAATTTGGCGCCTACATGACATTCGATGTAGGACGATTCAGGTAAAGATCAACAAGAATAAAAATAAAAAAATCCAACAAAAAAAAACTCAAATGTAAGAGGTTAACAATTTGTACACAATAGGCACAACAACAAAAAACTAAAAAAGTGTGTCTCATTGATGTTCGCTAGGACAAGCTTTACTAAAAGCAGCTATAGCATTTTATGGAATACCATTGAATTCTCTATGTCCTAGTTAATTGTGATTGGGAGGATTTGCAGTAAACGGTGTTTGTTACTAAAAATATATATATATTTTAAAAAAAACAGCAACACGATATGTAGATTGTAGATTGTATCATCCAAACAGGAAATCGGACTGTATCCTGACTTGATATGTGGTCATTCAGTTACTACACCATATTTCACCCTACTTTACCCATACAAATATACCATACAGAATGTAAAAATGGACCATTGTTTTTGTTTTTTTAAGTAAACAAAAGACTGGAAGAAGCAACAAAGTTGGTTTAAAATGTGTGTGCCTTCATCTCAGCGTCGTCACTGGTTGAGACTTCTGAGGTATCCATAGATCACAACAGGGGGTCACCATACACTTTTAGTAAGTGCACAACTTGGAGTAACAATCCTATTCATCCAAAACACCATTGAACACTACAGATGGCACAACAGTGTACAAAAAAAAACAAAAAAAAAGTGACGAATATAACCTTTCTGCTAATTAGGTGAGACATGTTTGACATCACTGACATTAGCCCATTAAAGCAAGTAAACTCAAGAGAGGGAAAAAGTTTTGGTAACACAGTAATACGTTTGACCTACTGACAGTAATAAGTAAGTAATAACTACGTAAAGTAACCTTTTTCACAAAGCACTGTTTTAAGAAAGTTCAGTAGCACTCATTAATGGTAGACTCAGAAATATGACACCATACACAGCGGGAGACCTTATGCTTAACACATACAGTACCAGTCAAAAGTTTGGACACCCACTTATTCAAGGGTTTTTCCTTTATTTTTACATTGTAGAACAATAAGAGGAGACATAAACTATGAAATAACACATTTGGAATCATGTAGTAACCAAAAAAAAAGTGTTTAATTAACAAATAAGAAAATACTTCCGATTCTTCAAAGTAGCCATGACATCTTTGCACACTCTTGGCATTCTCTCAACCAGCTTCATGATTAATGAGGAATGCTTTTCCAACAGTCTTGAAGAAGTTCCCATATATACTGAGCACTTGTTGGCTGCTTTTCCTTCACTCTGCGGTTCGACTCATCCCAAACCATCTCAATTGGGTTGAGGTCATGTGATTGTGGAGGTCAGGTCATCTGATGCAGCACTCCATTACTCTCCTTGGTGAAATAGCCTTTACACAGCCTGGAAGTGTGTTGGGTCAATGTCCTGCTAAAAAACAAATGAGAGTCCCACTAAGTGCAAACCAGATGGGATGGCGTATCGCTGCAGAATGCTGTATCGCTGCAGAATGCAGACTACCTCGTGAAGCTGGTTGAGAGAATGCCAAGAGTGTGCAAAGCTGTCATCAAGTCAAAGGGTGGCTATTTTGAAGAATATAAAAGCTAACATATATTTTGATTTGTCTAACACTTTTTTTGGTTACTTCATGATTCCATATGTGTTATTTCATAGTTATGTCTTCACTATTACAAAGATAAAATAAAGAAAAACCCTGGAATGAGTAGGTGTCCAAACTTTTGACTGGTACTATACATTGATACTTAACCATAAAGGTCATAGCAGAATTTGTGTAAGCTGTGTAGAACAAATATGTTTGTCATAACAGTGTTGTTATTGAAGCAAAATGCCATGGAGACAAACAAATTGAGAGTGGTCTGTTTTTTGACGAGCTGATACTGTTTGTTATGCTGTCAGAATTTATGGTAACATATCTCATAAAACTGTCATGATATATTATATTTTTGGCCATACTTTGGACAGTATGAAGGCTGTATGACAAATGATTTAGCAAAATATACAAACTGTCAAAATGATATATATATAAATATACACACACACACACATACATATACACACACACATACATATACACACACACACACACACACACACACACACACACACACACACACACACACACACACACACACACACACACACACACACACACACACACACACACACACACACACACACACACACACACTTGTTTTTTTACAACACGTTAACATAGGCCCTTGTTAAAATCTGTACTGTTAGTTTGATTTGTAGATGTGTTAGTACAGTGTATTACAAGCTAAATATTACCAATAACCTTTCTGGAAAGCAATTACACTGCTCATTGATGGATCAAAGTGCTAAGGCTAACATTTTAACAAATTAAACAAAGTCAGCCAGCAAATGCATTACTATGTAGCAACACACCTTGATTCTATTTCCTTCAAATAATTCAAACAAGAATCAGTGAATCTACAAACTGAACCACTTGTACCCAAAGGATTTTTCTCTGTCGACAAACAATGACAGATCACAAGTGTAGAACGGATGTCATTCTGACATGTTCGAATTGAGTACACAATATAATGATATAAAAAAAATGTAGAGAATTTGTAGATGGACACCAATTGAGTATTAAACATGTCGATAAATTATATTTATTGCACTTACCAGTAAAGTAAAGCTAGAACTACTTGAACAATGGTTTATACTTATTTTTGTATGACAATGTATGGGCCTACATTGACTGTAAATAAAGGTCATACAATGCGCTTGGTCCTAAAGAAAAAATACAGTCATCACGGGTCAGTAACCAGGTTTCCATCCAACCTTTTGATGCGAGCAACAGGCTTGATGGAAACAGAACATTTGTCGGTAAACTTTCCAAATGTCGACAAAACAAAATGGGCTAGACAAGGTGGGATCTTTTTGTCGGTGAAATTAATTATGCGAGAAATGTCGGAGGAAACTCTTTTATGCGCAAATACTGATATAATAACCATCACACCGAGGTCAACTTGGGAGTCACGCGATGGCACGTGTGGTCCTCCCACTATGACTCGTCGGGAAAGCAAGCAGTTTATTAGGCTACAGATTAAATTTATTATGAGGAACTTCACAGGGTGGTGAAAGTGCAAGGTGATGAGCTTGATTCTCCTTTTAAATAAATAGCGAGGGTCTTATTCTGGTGACATGATTTTGTCCATAATCTCCTGCAGGCCAGGGATGGGCAACTTTCGATAAAACGTTTTAGGAACTCAGTCGGGGTCTCAATTTACTGTTGCGAGTTAAGACTAGTAGAATACAAGGTGCAATTTTGAAACTTGGTTGTGCATCAGTTTCTCTCTTGTTATGTCACTTAACCCATGTCAGCAACAAAAACAAGTTGATTAGATAATTTAGCGGCCAGCTAACTTGGCAAACTTATCATGCTCGAATTACCGGCCGGGGGGGGGGGTCACCAATGATTTAATTAGTCTCACTCATATATTAAAAACGGCAAACATTTCTCTCCGCCCCATAGCGAAATGTGTAGAATTGCAGCAAACTTGCTTTTAAACTGCAACATTTTCTCTACACCCCATGGCAAAATGTGTAGAATCGCACAAATTTATCTCTGCTGTCAAGAGGGGAGCCACAAATGTATTGATCGCAGTCAAAGTTGCCCATCCCTGATGTAGGCTGTACCCACACTGGATCTGTGAGCTGTTGGCTAGAGCGCATGTTGCAAAACCAGAGTGGGCACACTGTGTATAAAACACACCATTTTATTCTGAGAGAAAACCATCCATAGAGTTGAAAATGCGATGGAAACCCATTTAACTTGTATTCGGTACATGGGAATTTAACCGCCAAATGTATTTTTATGTGCATTGCGTCATAATAATAATATATGCCATTTAGCAGACGCTTTTATCCAAAGCGACTTACAGTCATGTGTGCATACATTCTACGTATGGGTGGTCCCGGGGATCGAACCCACTACCCTGGCGTTACAAGCGCCATGCTCTACCAACTGAGCTACAGAAGGACATCACGCAGAGCCATTTGATGGAAACATCTCTGGTGGGAAAACATGTATATTGTCTTTAGGCTAATTGTTTGAATATTCAAATGAAAATCTGTCGCTAATTGGATGGAAACCTAGCTTATGATTAAAAAAATAAACTGAAATAACAAACCCAAAAGCAATGACTTCGGAGTTGATATGATGGACAATGGCAGCTCGTTGAATGAATTCACTTTGGTGTAAACACTGGAGGAGGCTTCAATAGCAGTGTCTTTAGTTTCCCTCCACTCAATTACATTCTGCACCAGCACGATGCCAAGACATTCTATATCATCAAATTGACCAGAGAAAATACAGTGTTCACCTATTTTCTTTTGTTTTCACTGGAAGGTCACAAAGTTCGAATGCAGTGTTACATTGTTTTCAGATCTGTGTTTGGATATGCAATGTCTTGAGTAAGAATTCAGTAGTGCTTAGTACCTACCCTCATAAGAGTAACTTTAAATAATATCATTTTGTACGAACATGGCAAATGTCAAGAGGGAGGTCCAAACCATCCTAATGCCAAAAGGCTCAGATCAAGGTCACAGACAGGCGGATAACATTGTATTCACACCTCCAGTATATATATCAACACAATCCTTGCCGACAGTAAGAGGCGTGTAAAGGGCCGATTGGCTGAGTGAGAGTTTGTGTCATAATCCTGCATCTTGGTCTGAAGTGTAAACAGTCATTACAGCTCTATTCAAATTAGCACATCAAACCCTATTCAATAAACTATGTACTTTTCTTATTTTTTTTCACACAAGTGTGATAGGTTAACACGCGGTGTTTGGTACATTTTAATACTAAGGCCATATATATTTTATTAAACATTAAACAGATATATATATATTTTTAAAGGGAGGCGAGCAAGCCGAAACAAACAAAAAATAAGTAGCCCTTTTATTAAAGACATGCTCCGGTATTCTTTTAAACCTCCCACTTTGGGCTGGATATGTCAATGAGTAGTTTATACATGCATAATCTATAAGCAGAATTACTGTCTTACTTCAATTAGCCATGAAATCCCTAGTTTTTCTTTATACTGTGCTACACCATTTCCCCCCACATGGGCTAGCCCCCTAGCAGCACGAGTTCAACAAGTTAACTTTAGCACCTCGCCATATGAATGACAGCTAGCAAGATGCACATGATGCACCCACAGCAGAGCGAGAGACATAGGCCATTTTCGGGGACCACTTTTGGCTTGTGAGTGCTAATTTTTTAATGACTAGCTAAAAAGTATACAAAAGTACTAGATAATCCCTTTAAAATACTACAGCAACCTTAGGTCTTAGTTCAACCCCTAGCGATCTAATCAAGTGATTTTAAGTGATTTTAGTGATTTTAGGGGGGGGACATTATTTTGATCAAAACATGCAATTTTTTCAGTAGGACTTAATCTCTTTTAAAAATGTTTTAAAGGGAAGTGAAGAGGGCCATCCGTTAAACATTTAATTACATTTGTATGGCCTTAGTGTTACAACGCAAATCTAGCTTGATGGTGGTTCCATGTGCACACAATCGCCTCAGAAGCAGCCTGTGTTTTTTCCCCCCCATGTTAAACGCGTGTGAAAGTGCACAGGTCTATTGTATACACTATTGTGAAAACGTTGTACACCTTGAAGAGACTGTCGCGCATGGCATAAACCCACTAGTTTTGTTTCTTATCCCACTGGTCTCTGCTATAAGGTGTTCTGATGGATCTGTGAGACATTGTCATCTCACATTCTTTCAATTCGGCTGAATATGAAAAACAAAAGAAATGTCATGCAAAGAACAGAGCAAGAGGTATAATAACAAAACAAAGGATGAGTGGATCACTACACAACAACTGATTCACAGGTTAGTATTTCTATAATTATGGGAAAGCCATGGGGTTTGTTAAAATGCAAGTCAAAATGTCAGATATTTATGTAGTCGGGTGTACTTCACTTCCCAATAAAATTGTTGGGGAAACTGGTGTACACTCAAATCAAAGCGTGCAAAACCTATTAAAATAAAAATTCAAAAAAAAAAAATGGTGATTTGGCATGGGTCAATCCCCTTCTCTTCATTTTTGTTCTCTACGCCCAAATACATTTCTCAATGGCTAGGATGGGCCCTCACTGAAACAAGAGCATATCGTTGGGACCCCTAACTTTACCTTGACACTAGTTCTTTTTGGAGATTTTCCCCGCTTTCCTCTTGGGCTCGTAGGGTGTCCGTAGAATGCTCGGAGTCTCCTCCATAACGCGCACCAGCAGGTTATCAATGTAGTCTTCCAGTTCACGGATATGGGCGTCCTTATTTTTCACCACCCCCTTCTGCTTGATGAGCTCATGCACCACCTCGTCGAAAGATAAGTTGCTATAGGAAGCCGCGCTCGTCTGCATCGTCTCCTGCGGGTGCAAACCACAGACATTGTGATGACGTCAACATTGACGGCGCCATTTACACAAAATAAAAGTGAATTTCTCCAAACGCGTCTTGAGATGCGAGACAATTCCAGAGACTGTTGTTTTCAATGAGTAGTATACAATACAGATGGTAGGAATAGAAAAAAACGAAGCAAAAGGTAAATTAGTGCTAAAAATGATCTAAAGTAAGACAGAAGGTGGGCTAGGCTAGGGAATCCCTCGTATTACGGCAGATAGATTAACTGCCTTATTTTTTAAATTTTACCTTTATTTAACTAGGCAAGTCAGTTAAGAACAAATTCTTATTTTCAATGATGGCCTAGGAACAGTGGGTCAACTGCCTGTTCAGGGGCAGAACGACAGATTTGTACCTAGTCAGCTCGGGGGGTTTGAACTTGCAACCTTTCGGTTACTAGTCCAACGCTCTAACCACTAGACTACCCTAAAGGTGTTAGGAAAAACGCCACAAACTACGTCATGGCTGCACGTGTTCAGCTCGCATAACCGGGTGGCAATCAGGACTAATTGAGAGGCTGTGATAAGACGTCACTCCACAGGTTTGTTAGCACTGTCGTCGCCATTGCATTTCACTTCAGGTGTTTGATCTGATCAAGTGTTCAATAGTGTTCAACAGAAACTCTGCGATGGCTCGAACAATCCGGAATCCTGTGGAAGGGAATCTGGTGTGTTGTTTAAGTATCAGTTCTAGAAAAAAAAAAGCTTTCAACCCCCATTACCTCTTTAAATCTTAAAGCACATTTCCTCTCCTCACAAGCCAGCCTAGGCAGAGACCTTGACCAGCTGGCAGACAAGAGCATCATATTAAAATGAAACCAAACCGCAAACAGTAATTAAGACAACAACAAAAAAATTGGAAGCTGCCTGGAAGCGGCCTGGAAGCTGCCTGGAAGCTGCCTGGAAGCGGCGGAGTGCATATTTTCGGAATAAAAAGGTCAGACTAATGAACAGGAAAAGAAAGACGCAACCAAACTATTTTGGTTGAGTTTGTTCTTTAGAGGACTGGGTGCATCACAGTCTGTGCCGATCCCATTATGGAGGGACGAGAGGAGCTATGAGCTTCTGTTTGTTTTTTTAACGAGGTACCATGTTACCGCTTCAACAAATGGACATGGTTCCACCAGGCAGATACAGCAGCAAAGACATCAACTTGTTTAAAATACTACACTCAGTCCCCTTCCCCTCCCTGTGCCCAAACCAAGCTGCCATCGCTGTGCGGTGTCTACGACGGGAAGAAGACCAAGTGCCGGACCATATTTACTGTAACTCGTCCTAGTATGAGAAACAAAGAAACTAAAAATGTGAGGATCCCTAGAGTTTATGTCCAAACAAAAGAGGACTAAGGCAGGGGATCACACTAAACACGCCGGCACTTTTATTTCCATCGTTTACAATGGTATCTGGCTAGGTGTGCTGCAGTCCATCCTAGGTACGCTTCGAGTTATTTTGTTGTCGCTTTCTGGGCAGCCAAAGTTGAAAGTAGCTAAGCAAAGTGCCTCACGTTTTTAGTCAGAGAAAAACAGGTGTTGTTAGTGGGGGTGTATCAACCGCATACTGGGGAAGTGAATATATTTTTGGAGACAAAGTGAAAATGTGCTGAGAAATAGGCCTTTCGCGCTACAGGAGAAAATGAAGAGCTAGAGACAACCAGTTCCGCTGAGAGACTTTCCTAACATGAATCAAGTTACCAGCTCCGTTTCATCATACTGTATGAGCAATTGTGTCCATTACACACATGCCAAAAATCCCCAGACATGATATAAAGCTACACAGCCGGGAGCTGTAGTAGCTGGTGACAGAGGCCTGGAAATGACCATGAACTACCAAAGTACTGACAATATTTCCGCGATCAGTAGTGAGGAGGAGATAAGGCGAGCACACTTGGCATTCTCCAGTTGTCTCATTACTGCTTCTAATGAGCTCTGCTTTGAGAATTTAAAAGCTCCGTTCTTTAAAATCTCTCACTATCCTTCCCCTCCTCCCTCACTGGTTAATTAGCTAGGGCCTGAAAGGAGAGGAAATGGAACTGCCAGTTCCAACTCCTCAACACCCACAACGAGAGGTGAGGAAAGCCATTATCAGCATCCGTTTCTCATTTCAACATCACTTTGGAAGCTGCTCTCTTACCATGTTAATACTAATTCTGCAGTGTAATGGCCAGCGACTACTAGAATTAAGCACCATGAGAGCGTTTTATTCTTATTTGTCTTTGGGTGGGGGTGTGACAAAACTAAGGTGGCAAATACCCCCATCAAACAAATGAAAAATCTCATACAGATTTCTCCCCCGCAAGAAGAAAAAAAGTGCTCTAATTATGGTACCAGTACGATATAATAGTACATCACCTGACCTTAGAGGCTGAAACTCACACTGTTTCAAATGATGAGCCGGGTCAGATGATGACCGCTGTTCGTTAGTTTAATGACACTCATAGTGAACTGTCAAAGACGGAAAAGACAGCAGTTCAGAGACCAACATCACCAGCTGCAATGTCAAGTGAGATCGGGGAGAGCTGCTCAATTAAAAGTCAGTGGTGTTCTAAACCTCAGAACAAGTCCCCCAAAAAACTAGGACTATGCTTTTTGTTTTTTCCCCCCTTCTTGCCCCCCCCCCTTCATTTTATTTGAGATTAGTTCACAAAAAGTGTACAAGGTATGATCTCTTACATTTTTCTTTCCGTGGTTCTCTCTTGCCTTTCGGACGTCTCCATTAGTGGTGGGATTTTTATCGCTGCAAAACATCATGCACACTGAATTACAAAATCATCAAAACACATCAAATCATATTTGATTATATTACCAATAACCTGCCCACCATTTTTTTTTACCACCATGTATCATCTGCCTTAACCTAAATTACCACAGAGGTAGTGTATGGTGGCAGCTGTTAAAAGCTGCAATATGTAACTTTTTGGGCAACCCTACCAAATTCACATAGAAAAGCAAGTTATAGATCTGTCACTCATGGAAAGCAAGTCTAAGATGCATTAGATCTGTTCTGTGTGCACTATTTCTATGCTTCGGGTTCTTAAGTTTTGTTTTTGCATTTTTTACTTTTGGTTTTTGTAGACCAGCTTCAAACAGCTGAAAATACAATACTTTCGGGTTATGAAAAATACATTTCAAAATGACCGTTTCTTATTGGAGGAAGCCCCTACTCGTTTCAGTTTGTTTGCTTCCGTTTAGTGCTTACTAATGAACATGACCCTGGCTTGGATACTAAACATGGTGGTGTGGACGTGAAAAGCTTTACCTTGTATTTTTGTGTGAGACGAAGGGGTTGGTTGGTTGGGTGTTTCCCTGAGAGTCGCTGCTGAATGGGTTGCTGGAGCGCAGGTCTCCAGAGCTGCCCGAACGCCCCCCGTTGTTGGTCTTTCGTCCCTCCTTCTTCCCGGTCACACGTTCCAGCAGGCTGACCTTCTCCTTCTTCTCCTTTTTCTCCCCTCGGTCCCACAGCTGGCCCTGCTCCCCCTCGAACGGGTTGCGGTTGCGTGGGAGGGTGGCGTACTTCTGCGGCAAGCCGTCGCTGATATGAGTAAAAGGATCACCTTGCCCCTCGCTGTCCTGGTAGCCTGGCACCTCGCCCTGGGAGCGCCTGTGAGGGGCAGCACCACTCTCTTTCTCTGTGAAACACAAACAATTTACCTGAAACATTCATGGAAGCAATACTAATCACAGACAAAGAAAGATGGCACAGGTAGGCTAATACAAGTAAATACTAAAATAGGCCTAATACTAGAGGAAGCTGCTGTCCTTACCCAGCTGTTCCATGGAGTTTCTAGAGTCCAGCTTGGGGCGGAAGTGAGTGCCAATGAGGTCGGACATGGAGCGGGCTGCAGAGAGCGTATGGGAGCCGGCCAGTAGGTGTCTCTTGATCTTGGGCTCTGGCTGATGGTCAGAAGCACTGGGTTGGCGAAGGGTCTCCGAGTCACACATGGAGGAGCGGGGCAGGATGGCTGAGGTGGTGTCGGAGAGACCACCGTCGTGCTTGCGCCCCTTCATCTTGTCCTTGAGTTTGGTGAAGGGCGAGCGGGGCTTGTCCTTTATGGAGAGGTCAAACATGCTGGCCGTCATGTTGTTCCTCATGAACTGAATGCTGACCTGGATCTTCCCTCTCTCCTTCCTCTTCTTCCCTGGCCTGGAGTCCAAGGAGTACCAGCTAAAAGAAGGGATGATTATTAGCCATCTGTAAATTGGGTATGTGACACATTTAAATGAATACAGGAATATAAGATTCAAAGATCAAAGAACACATCAGGTGCCATTGTTGGGTGCTAAAACAGTGCATTCTCAACAAGCTAAAAAATAAATGTTTCTATTCTGAATTCATTTAGGTTTGTCATGGCAATGTATTCATTTTTAAATGAATACATTTTAAACGTGTTTTCCAATATTGGTGTAAAGTGGTTTAAAAAGCAGTGGAAAATATAGGCCTATTATTTAATGCATCTAAACTGTAGGCTTTGACATCTTCTTCAAGGTGATATGCTGCATACATTTTTAGGTGAAAACTATCATTAAAGGTACATACACTACCGTTCAAAAGTTTGGAGTCACTTAGAAATGTCCTTGTTTTTGAAAGAAAAGCTGATTTTTTGTTGTTGTGCATTAATTAAAATAACATCCAATTGATCAGAAATACAGTGTAGACATTGTTAATGTTGTAAATGACTATTGTAGCTGGACATGGATTTTTTAAATGGAATCTATATAGGCGAATAGAGGCCCATTATCAGCAACCATCACTCCTGTTTTCCAATGTCACATTGCGTTAGCTAATCCAAGTTTAGCATTTTAAAAGGATTGGCATAGAATTCATAGCTACGCATGGCATAGCGTTCATTTCTCAGAACAAGAATAGACGGAGGAGTTTCAGAAGAAAGTTTGTTGTTTCTAGCTGTTTTGAGCCTGTAATCGAACCCACAAATGCTGACGCTCCAGATAGTCAACTAGTCTAAAGGAGGACCGTTTTATTGCTTCTTTAATCAGACCAACAGTTTTCAGCTGTGCTAACATAATTGCAAAAGGGTTTTCTAATGATCAATTAGCCTTTTAAAAACGATAAACTTGTAGTGCTTTTCTTAAAAAATAAATAAAAGGACATTTCTAAGTGATCCCAACCTTTTGAACGGTTGTGTAACTGAATGGAGCTGCTTCCTTTGGAAGAAATTAGTAGAGTGGAGACCCAAAACCATCTGTGTTGGACACGTTTCCCCGTAGAATAGCCACAACCATTATGTATTTTTTTTAAATGGAAGCTTTTCACCTGCCTGAGAATGAATATTAGAGGCTACCCAGACCCCTCTTCTACGGTGCTGCCACTCTCTTGTTTATTATCTATGCATAGTCACTTTAACTCTACCAACATGTACATATTACCTCAATTACCTCGACTAACTGGTGCCCCCGCACATTGACTCTGTACCGGTACCCCCTGTATATAGCTGCGCCATTGTTATTTTACTGCTGCTGTTTAATTATTTGTTACTTTTGTTTTCTATTTAACACGTACTTTTCTTAAAACTTCTTAAAGCATTGTTGGTTAAGGGCTTGTAAGTCAGCATTTCACTGTAAGGTCTACGGCTGCCGTTTTCGGGGGAATGTGACAAATAAAATGTGATTTGATATGAGGGACAAACATAATTCCCTGCAAACTGTGATGGTCTGAATCTCGAAAAGAATGTTGAATAATATTGTTCGTCGAGGCCACTCTGCTCCTGTTTGTTTAACCTCTTTGCTTCGCCTGCTGGAAGTAATACGATTGATGCCTTCGCTGTGAGAAAAAGGGGCGACATTTGCACAAATCTGGCCTTTGTTCAGAACTGCTATGACAAGCAATTGGGAAATTACAAAGGCAATGGTGCAAGACAACCACGCAACTCATACATGCTAATGAGAATGATGGCTTCTCTGTAGCCTAAGCCTAGTTCATACAAATCAAGGGTATGTTGATTGCAGAAATGTAGAACTAGGAAGAAACCTCACTCAAAATACAAAGTCAACATTTAAACCACCTCTCAAACAGCATAGGTGTTCTGGCAAATTCCGCAATTCCTTAATGAGCACAACCTCGGACTGTCCAAGCTTTAACCTTCTTCTGTCATGGGAAAGGTGGACAGGGATTCTATTTTTTTTTTGTGCCCTAAACTGTTCTCAGACTGAGTGGCCAAAGAATCGCCATGGCATGGGCCTCTCTTGGTCAAGCTAGCCTAATTCCCATAGTGGTGGTCTCTGTCCTCCGGAGCATGATCTAAGAGCCACACAGCATGCTGCTGAGAGGGGGCCAGCCCTGTACTTCACATGGGTGTCAAGGCCAAGATAAACCTCCCTCTGCATGGAACCACAATACTCCCACTCTACCCAGACCGCTGGGAAACTCCTCACAATCAACAAACACAGGTGTGCGATAATTAGGAGCTGCCTACTCCGATGTCAAGATGGACTCTCCTCCCCATGCGTCTGCTTGAAAACACAGCGAACGGACACAGCTAGCTAGCAAACCTGGAACTGCTCCAGTATATGGATATGGTAGCACAAGAGTAGGCTTAGGCCTCTGGCTCATTCTATGCAAGTCAGTTGTGTTGATGACCAAATTCCAGTCCATTGACATCTCCACAACAGCTCTGTACTTGAATAACTGCCAACCCTGGAGGTGCATCAGCTCTGGCACCTTAAATAAATACAACCATCAACAGTTGATTATGACATATCGCAATTCACCCCAACTAGCGGGTGAAGAGGAAGTGTGGTAATGTGTTTGCATGATGAAATGTACTGATGGCTAATTGACACCAGATCCTCCTAACTATGTTCCTGTTCCTCTGAACAGAGCGTAGGCTTAGGCTACTCATCATGTAGGCCTAGCTAACTACAACAATTTGTGCAATGGTAATTCTACACAGCCAAAAATAACTTTATGTAGCGGCCTGGATTGGGTGGAGCTGGTGTGGTGTTTTTCTCCATACATTCACACCACTGGAAAAACTATTATCATTTGAATCAGAATTAGTAACAAGACATGTCTGGCCAGCTCCACCACATTCATTTAACATAAGCTAATACCCAAAGGGACACACCACAACATTCAGCCGATGCCATGTCCGCAAATGCCAGTTTACCATCTCAATTCCAGTATAAGGCAAGACTAAGTAAGGACATTTGTTCATTGTGTGATTACTGGAATTGAGGTGGAACAGTTTGCTGTATTAGCACCTACGCTGTGACAAGACAGAAATAATCTAATAGCACTGCTGTTCTCACTGGACTAGTTCACCAACTACAAAGACTGCACCCAAGTCAACTCAATTACACCATGAATGGCAGCCTATTCTCAAAAGACTAACCTCTTGATTCATTATCAACAAAGCCCATTTTTCAACGAACCCAATGGCGTAGCCTATGTCACAACAAGACAGATGTACTGGCAAACTCTGTTTGGGGCCCAAACTTTGGGCCTATGCTAAAGTGGCAAAATGGAGGTGGTTTTGAATTTAAGAATCTTTATTCGTACAATTATGCCCACATAAAAACATGTGGAACGCTGACCACATACTCTATGTGTGTGACCATCCCCCCCCCCCCCCCCCACAATATCAGGTGATCTAGGCTAGTCTACCCTACTCTCTGAATCATATACCGAAATAAGAATATGTTCAATGGTATTTCTGCAGTTTAGCCACATGACATGAACGAGAGTTCTGCAAATCCACCCTGTTTCCTACTCTTTGCTGCTTCTGAAACATCAAACAGAGAACTAGGGAACCAAAGGCCTAGCACTGTTCAACGTGACTACGGATTCTTTGTGGCCAGTGTGTTTGTGAGTGTGGGGTTGAGAGCAGAGCAGAGCAGAAGACATATTTCCTATTTAACAATTGTAAAGTTGTACTGTACTCAGGGTATCTGCAGGGTCCATGAAATTGAATTTAAGACTTTGAAACACCTTTAATGCCACTCAGAATGCAATTTAATACCAATTTTGAGGTCTGTGCACGCCACACACCTGCTAATATTTCTATCCAGAAAAATGGCCATGTTGGGAAAAAGTTTTATTTTCAGGGCTGGTTCCTTCCCCAAAGGCTATAGCCTACATGGCTCATATTATCAGGCAGGTGTGCTATTTTAGCAATGTGCATTCTCCTGTAGCTTAACGGATTTGTAGCATAGTGGCTAGGCTATAGATGACTGAAGGTTGGGGGTGGCAAGTCTGCATTTGTTTAGGCTACCCCAATGGACTAATCATTAGCTAGATCACAAACTCTTAAGCGTTTAGAATTTTGGCTTCGATACCAATACTAGCTATAATGATACTCGATACC
This sequence comes from Oncorhynchus gorbuscha, assembly GCF_021184085.1. Lineage (NCBI taxonomy): Eukaryota > Metazoa > Chordata > Actinopteri > Salmoniformes > Salmonidae > Oncorhynchus > Oncorhynchus gorbuscha. The sequence continues at coordinate 27,495,199 of NC_060180.1, forward strand.
ACAAAAAATATCTTAAAGTAAAATATACAGCACTGTTACTGTATAAAACAGTGACAACGCTCCATGAAGATGGAACTTTTTTCTTATTTTCTTTTTCTTAAAAGTGCATTGTTGGTTAAGGGCTTGTAAGTAAGCATTTCGCTGTAAGGTCTACAGCGGTTGGATTCAGCGCATGTGACATTTTTGTTGTTGATTTGATCTGGAGAGCTACGCCACTGGATGTGCAGGTTTTTGATCCAACACTGCTCAAAACACCTGAGTCAGCTCAATAAGGTCCTTCTCTCATTCAGTGAATCAGGTATCAAATGGCTATCCTTCAAACCAAGGTAGCTAAGCGTGGGAGGGCTCTAGACAGTGTTTTTTTAAAAGTATTTTTTAAACAATACAAAACATACACCTAAAAAAAAAACAGCAGCATACAGATGGGCACAAACATCCATGACATTACACCTGCCCAGACCCACCTGCTCACACCCCCCATCTCTAGCACCCACATTACTACCCGCCACATGGCCTCAAAGTGCACCATTTTGTAAACCACCTACTTTCAACATTTAGATAATAAAGCATTTGACCTTTCCATTGTCTTAACGATGGAGTATTGGTTGACTTCCAGTTAACTTCTTAGGGCTGAAATCACGTTAACGGGATCGATATGACAACAGCCAGTGAAAGTGCAGGGCGCCAAATTCAAAACGACAGAAATCTCATCATTAAAATGATCATTGTCTCCAAGATGATTGACGAGAAAAGGATTGTCCAGCCCATTGGGTGTCTCACTGCGCCCTCATGTGCCATGTCTTGAAATAAATATGCAGACAGACGGATTCAAATGAAATGTACATTGTAATACTTCTGACAGACAACATTGTAACTCTGCCCATAACATTTGTTTTATAGCATTCCCAGAAGGCATAGATTGAGTCAGTGCTAGTTTTACACTTAAGACATAGCTCTTCCGTTGTGCTGTAGAATTTGTGAATGGGTCTCTTGTATAATACATTTCATACATTAGTTTATACTGGATTAAGCGCAAACTTTCGTTAACTGTAATTTCATTACTTATGTTCCAACATTCCATTCATCTTGTGCTAATATCAGTTCTTTTTAAGTCTTGGTTCCAATAGTTCTCTCTCTTCTTCTTTTTTCTAAGAGATTGTTAGTTGGATAGGCTCTCTGCGAGGTTGTATATCTTACCATCATATAAAAATAATTTTCTGACTCAAATACTATTCCCTCCAGACTGTTCTGATGTTTCAAATCATAATTTCGTGATATGAAACTTTTAAGTTGCATGTATTGGAAAATATCTACATTGGTCTGTCCAAAATTGCCTTTTAATTCTATCATGGAAATAAATAAATTTCCCTTTTACCAAGTAATTTACGGGTTCTATGCCAAGACTTTTTGCAGTGCAAAGACATATTTTTTTTAGATAGTTCATCTGAAATGGCGCACAGAGGTAGATAGCTCTAACATCTTGAAAGTGTGCCTCAAGTATTATTTGAAGTTCAATTGTTTTTATTATTTACCACAATGGCAACACTTAAGCAGCAGCGCAACATAACGGAAACACTGTAGTCAGTTCTGTCACATTTAAGACTCTTGAAACAGAATTTAAGACTCAAGGCCTTTAAATCAGATCAATTCATTGAAGATTAAGATTTAAGGACCCACGGACACCCTGTGTACTTTTGTTCAGAAACTTCCTTGAAAGGGAAAAACCTTATTTAGTTTGATTAGTTGGCAATACTTACTCTGTTTTCCTTCGCTCCTTGTTATCAAAAATATCATTGAGATTGATGGTACTCTGGCCCAGGAATTTATCCATCCCCACCAGGGACCTGTGCATCACGATAAGGCATAATTCATAGATTTCTGGATTGCCCTCCAGAAGCAGACCAGGCAGTTCAAAGGCAGCTTCTTCTCTCCACACTGGGTTGAGTGTTTTCTCTGCCACAGATGTTGAGTACTTCTCTTTGCCCAGCTGGATGATAGCGTAGGCGTCGTTGTTGCCGTGCTTACCCTTAGCTTGTAGGTCAGTTGCTTGGAGAACAGTGGCTTGGACATGAGTTGGGAACCACGTTTGTGCCTGCTTTGCTAGTGACATGATCAGCTCTGTTTATGTGTGGTTAGTCATTCAAATGTATGTGCCGGTGAATTGACCTTAAAAAGTGATGACAGAGCATGCAAATATTAACAACTTATTTGTAGGGCCATGTTGACTAGTGATATGTAGATAAACTTACAGTGCTTTTTGGTCATATATTTACATGTACAGCTAGTAACATCTCAAAAGTCTGCAGCTAACTAATTCCTTCAGTCCATCTTACACACGTGTTTTTTGTGATTAACGTTAACATATCACAAATGTCCAGGCCACTGTAAGGCAAGTCATCTGAAAGCAAAATGGGAGATAAGAGTTACACATTGTAAGAGGTCGTGCAGGTTGACTAGATAACTTTTCTACTACAGATGCGCTAGTTAGCGAGCTATGATTGAAGCTAAGCGGGCTAGCGAGTTAACAAGCTAAACTGCTGACATCAATCACCATTTCCAGCTTGGCTGAAGTAAGCTAAACAACTATGCAGCAGGGTTCTCCAACCCTGTTCCTCGAGAGCAACCGTCCTTTGGGGTTTCGCTCGACCCTAATCTAGCACACCTAGCTAATTCTAATAATTAGCTAACGTTAGCTGATTAATAACTGGGTTGAAGCGAAAACAAACAGGGGGCAGCTTTACAGGAAAGGGGTTGGATAACTCTTGATATACAGAAACAACAATAAAAAAAGCATGTTCATCAGTTCTATTGCATTTGTCATATTGTGACAACACCGGTTATTATACAATAATAACGCTGCAACGTAGTAGTATTGATTACTAGACGTTCATTAGATTGAACAGCTGTTGGCAAGCTAGCTAAACAAGCTTCCTCACTACTGTACCTCGTCATTTTCTCAAAACTTGTGACATGTTGCCATCCTGTAAATCCACTCGATTGTTGTTGGACATACTTCACTAATAATCAATTGGAAAATGATTTATTGGAGCTTAATTTCGTTATTTTACAGCCTGCTAGCTAGCTGTACCAGCCCAAACTAGCTAACTTCCTTGTTGGTCTACTACATCCGCCACATTCACCGGTGAAAGTTCAAGCTCCTCCTCTGTTGCTGTGGAAACTAAATGTTTCAGGGCTCGCGCCTTATCTTTAACGTGTCAAACAAGTTGTGCCTGCCCGGCGTACACAGTAGACTACACAGACTTTGTTCATAACCAGAAAGAAGTCTAAACCATGGAAGAAGAATGTGTCTTTTTGAAAAAGCAGGTAAAACATATCCGTGTGATACTCATGTAGGCACAGTATATAGGCACTTGATTCAGTGATACAGTTTTCTAAATTGGGAGAGTGTTCATGCTGAAAATGCTAAATGCATGCAAAATTGCTCTGGTTAGAGGAGTGAAGCCTAAGCATATAGTAATTTGCAGTAATTAATTCAAACTAGGAAGGTTGAAATTATGTCTTTATGATTCACACCCCCAAATCTATGCATTGTAAATATCTGGTTGGTTTTGCTCCCCTAAAATTAAAGGAGAAAAGGAGGCCCTGGCCAATGGCATTCCATGGGGTTCAAACACCTCCCCCCTCTCACCTGTGAGGTTTGTGGGTGTCTGGGGGGTGGAGGGGAAAGAGGGTGCACTTGAAAGATGTAAATCACAAGAACATGGGAACTGCTTTGTCTCCTGAGCGGCTGCATGTAGGTGCAGATAAGAGTTCATTTGAATGAATATAGACATGCATGTCACTCCACTTGACAAGTACATCTTAACCAAACACACCTGCCTATGTTGGTTTTATCGTCCTGCCATGAAAAGTGCAGTGTGTACATACCACAATGCCAGGGATGGGGCTGGGCCATCCATCACAGAGAGATTATTACTCTTATCTAGAGTGCATCTCTAACTGAAATGCTATGGCTTAGTGAAATATTGGGCTGTAGCCCAATAAAATGGGCTTTAGGCAGATTTAAATAAGGAGGCGCCATTTCAACTTTTGTGTCAAGTCTCACTGCGAACACCAGAAAACAGCAGGGGAACCATTGGAGTAAAATATAAGAATGACAATGTGAGGGATAACGTGTAGTAGGCAACTTGTTGAGTAATAAAAGCTAGCAGAAGACCATACACTACAAACATACAGTATAATGTTACACTCAGTATAAGAAACCAATGTTTCTGAGGACGCCTGTGATTTCCCAATCAACACCTGTGATTGCTTTATGCCTCGCTTTATGTGTCTCTCTAATGTCAATATGTCTTGTATACTTTATGCCCTGAATCTATCCTACCACACCCAGAAATCTGCTCCTTTTATTCTCTGTCCCCAACGCACTAGACGACCAGTCTATAGCCTTTAGCCGCACCCTCATCCTACTCCTCCTCTGTTCCTCGGGTGATGTGGAGGTTAACCCAGGCCCTGCGTGTCCCCAGGCGCTCTCATTTGTTGACTTCTGTAACCAAAAAAACCTTGGTTTCATGCATGTTAACATCAGAAGCCTCCTCCCTAAGTTTGTTTTACTCACTGGTTTAGCACACTCCGCCAACCCTGATGTCCTTGCCATGTCTGAATCCTGGCTTAGGAAGGCCACCAAAAATTCTGAGATTTCCATCCCCAACTACAACATTTTCCTTCAAGATAAAACTGCCAAAGGGGGATGAGTTGTAGTGTACTGCAGAGATAGCCTGCAAAGTTCTGTCATACTTTCCAGGTCTATGCCCAAACGGTTCAAGCTCTAATTTAAAAAATGTATCTCTCCAGAAATAAGTCTCTCACTGTTGCCGCCTGTTATAGATCCCCCTTAGCTCCCTGCTGTGCCCTAGACACCATATGTGAATTCATTGCCCCCCATCATTCTTCAGAGATTGTTTTGTTAGGTGACCTAAACTGGGATATGCTTAACAAACTGTTGTAGACCTATATCCATCCTGCCCTGCCTTTCTAAAATCTTCGAAAGCCAAGTTAATAAACAGATCACTGACCATTTTGAATCCCACCGTACCTTCTCCGCTGTGCAATCCGGTTTCCGAGTTGGTCACCAGTGCACCTCAGCCACGCTCAAGGTCCTAAACGATATAACCGCCATCGATAAAAGACAGTACTGTGCAGCCGTCTTCATCGACCTGGCCAAGGCTTTCGACTATGTCAATCACCGTATTCTTATCGGCAGACTCAACAGCCTTGGTTTCTCAAATGACTGCCACGCCTGGTTCACCAACTACTTCTCAGATAGAGTTCAGTGTGTAAAATTGGAGGGCCTATTGTCCGGACCTCTGGCAGTCTCTATGGGGGTTCCACAGGGTTCAATTCTCTGGCCGACTCTTTTCTCTGTATATACCAACGATGTCGCTCTTGCTGCGGGTGATTCTCTACGCAGATGACACTATTCTGTATACATCTGGCCCTTCTTTGGACACTGTGTTAACAAACCTCCAAACGAACTTCAATGCCATTACAACACTCCTTCCATGGCCCCCAACTGCTCTTAAATGCTAGTAAAGCTAAATGCATGCTTTTCAACCGCTCGCTGCCCGCACCCACCCGACTAGAATCACTACTCTGGACAGTTCTGACTTAGAATATGTGGTCAACTACAAATTCCTAGGTGTCTGGCTAGACTGTAAACTCTCCTTCCAGACTCATATTAAACATCTCCAATCCAAAAATAAATCTAGAATTGGCTTCCTATTTTGCAACAAAGCCTCTTTCACTCATGCCGCCAAACATACCCTCGTAAAACTGACTATCCTACCGATCCTCGACTTCGGCAATGTCATTTACAAAATAGCCTCCAACACTCTACTCAGCAAACTGGATGCAGTCTATCACAGTGCCATCCATTTTGTCACCAAAGCCTCATATACCACCCACCACTGCGACCTACATGCTCTCATCGGCTGGTCCTCGCTACATATTAGTCGCCAGACCCACTGGCTCCAGGTCATCTATAAGTCTTTGTTTGGTAAAGCTCCGCCTTATCTCAGCTCACTGGTCACCATAACAACACCCACCCATAGCAGCGCTCTAGCAGGTATATCTCACTGGTCATCCCCAAAGCCAACACCTCTTTGGCTGCCTTTCCTTCCAGTTCTCTGCTGCCAATGACTGGAACGAATTGCAAAAATCGCTTAAGTTGGGGACTTATATTTCCCTCACTAACTTTAAACATCAGCTATCTGAGCAGTTAACCGAATGCTGCAGCTGTACATAGCTCATCTGTAAATAGCCCATCGAATCTACCTACCTCATCCCCTCATCCCCATTGTTTTTATTTACTTTTCTTCTCTTTTGCACACCAGTATTTCTACTTGCACATGCTCATCTGCAAATCTATCACTCCCGTGTTAATTTGCTAAATTGTAATTTCTTCGCTACTATGGCCTATTTATTGCCTTACCTCCTCATGCCATTTGCACACGCTGTATATAGACTTTTATTTCTACTGTGTTATTTTACTGTATGCTTGTTTATTCCATGTGTTATTCTGTGTCGTTGTTTGTGTCGCACTGCTTTGCTTTATCTTGGCCAGGTTGCAGTTGTAAATGAGAACTTGTTCTCAACTAGCCTACCTGGTTAAATAAAGGTGAAATAAAAAATAAAAAAGACCCCTTGTCCTTTTCCACATTTTTGTTACGTTACAGCCTTATTCTAAATGGCATTTTAACATTTTGTCTCAACGATCTACATGTCTCATCGATCTACACACCACCCCATAATCACAAAGCAATAAAAGGATTTGAGATTTTTTTGCAAATGTATAAAAAGAAATTAATAATGAAATATCACATTTACATAAGTATTCAGACCATTTACTGACCTTTGGCAGCGATTACAGCCTTGAGTCTTCTTGGGTATGACGCCACAAGCTTGGCACACTTGTAATTGGGAAGTTTCTCCCATTCTTCTCTGTAGATCCTCTCAAGCACTGTCAGGTTGGATATGGAGTCCTGATGCACAGCTATTTTAGGTCTCTCCAGAGATGTCAGAGATTAACCTTCGCCCCAGTCTGAGGTCCTGAGCGCTCTGGAGCAGGTTTTCATCAAGGATCTCTGTATTTTTCTCCGTTCATCTTTCCCCTTGATCCTGACTAGTCTCCCAGTCCCTGCCGCAAAAAACATCCCCACAGCATGATGCTGCCACCACCATGCTTCACTGTAGGGATGGTGCCAGGTTTCCTCCAGACGTGACGCTTGGCATTCAGGCCAAAGTGTTCAATCTTGGTTTTATCAGACCAGGGAATCTTGTTTTTCATAGTCTGAGAGTCCTTTAGCTGCCTTTTGGCAAACTCTGGAGCTCTGTCAGAGCGGGTTCTTGGTCAACCACTTTACCAAGCCCCTTCTCTTCTTCGCCGTTTGGCCAGCCGGACAGCTCTATGAAGAGTGTTGGTGGTTCTAAACTTTTAGATTTAAGAATGGAGCCCACTGTGTTCTTGGGTACCTTCAATGCAGACATTTTTTGGACCCTTCCCATCCCGAGATCTGTGCCTCAACACAACCCTGTCTCGGATCTCTACAGACAATTCCTTCCACCTCATGGCTTGGTTTTTGCCCTGACATGTATTGTCAACTGTGGGACTTTATATAGACAGGTGTGTGCCTTTCCAAATCAGGTCCAATCAATTGAATTTACCACAGGTGGACTCCAATAAAGTTGTATAAACATTTTAAAGAGGATCAATGGAAACAGGATGCACCTGAGCTCAATTTCGAGTATCATGGCAAATGGTCTGAATACTTATGTAAAGAAGATATTTTTGTTTTACATTTGTGGTTAGTTTTACACAAATTAAAATCAAAACTGTTTTTGCTTTGTCATTATGTGGTATTGTCTGTAGATTGAGGGTGTGGGAACTATTTAATCCATTTTAGAATAAGGCTGTAACGTAACAACATTTGGAAAAAGTCAAGGGGTCTGAATACTTTCCGAATGCACTGTATGTATATGTGTATATAACATAGCATGTAAGGTGTTGATCCCATGTTTCATGAGTAGAAATGAAAGATCCCTGAAATTTTCCATGTGACAAAAAGCTTATTTCTCTCAAATTTGGTGCACACATTTGTTTACATCTCCGTTAGTGAGCATTTCTCCTTTGCCAAGATAATCCATCCACCTGGCAGGTGTGGCGTATCAAGAAACTGATTAAACAGAATTATCACTACACATGTGCACCTTGTGCTGGGGACAATAAAAGGCCACTCTAAAATATGCAGTTTTGTTACACAACACAACAAGGTAGTGTGCAATTGGCATGCTGACTGCAAGCATGTCCACCAGAGCTGTTGCCAGATAATTGAATGTTAATTTCTCTATCATACGTTGCCTCCAACATCGTTTCAGAGAATTTGGCAGTATGTCCAACCAGTCTCACAACTGCAGATGGCGTTGTGTGGGCGAGCAGTTTGCTGATGTCAATGTTGTGAACAGTGTGCCCCATGGTGGCGGTGGGATTATGGTATGGGCAGGCATAAGCTACGAACAATGAACACAATAGCATTTTATCGATGGCAATTTCAATGCACAGAGATACCATGACGAAATCCTGAGGCCCATTGTCATGCCATTCATCTGCTGCAATCACCTCATGTTTCAGCATGATAATGCACGGCCCCATGACGCATGTATCTGTACACAATTCCTGAAAGCTGAAAATGTCCCAGTTCTTCAACCGCCTGCATACTCAACAGACATGTCACCCATTGAGCATGTTTGGGATGCTCTGGATCAACGGGTACGACAGCGTGTTCCAGTTCCTGCCAATATTCAGCAACTTCACACGGCCATTGAAGAAGAGTGGGACAACATTCCACAGGCATTTACATTACATTTACATTTAAGTCATTTAGCAGACGCTCTTATCCAGAGCGACTTACAAATTGGTGCATTCACCTTATGACATCCAGTGGAACAACCACTTTACAATAGTGCATCTAAATATTTTAAGGGGGGGGGGGGTGAGAAGGATTACTTTATCCTATCCTAGGTATTCCTTAAAGAGGTGGGGTTTCAGGTGTCTCCGGAAGGTGGTGATTGACTCCGCTGTCCTGGCGTCGTGAGGGAGTTTGTTCCACCATTGGGGAGCCAGAGCAGCGAACAGTTTTGACTGAGCTGAGCGGGAACTGTACTTCCTCAGTGGTAGGGAGGCGAGCAGGCCAGAGGTGGATGGCCACAATCAACAGCCTGATCAACTCTATGTGAAGGAGATGTGTCGCACTGCATGAGGCAAATGGTGGTCACATCAGTTAATGACTGGTTTTCTGATGCACATCCGTACCTGTTTTCTAAGGTAGCTGTGACCAACAGATACATATCTATATTCCCAGTCATGTGAAATTCATAGATTAGGACCTAATGGATTTATTTCAATTGGCTGATTTCCTTATATGTACTGTAACTAAGTAAAATCTTAGAAATTGTTGCATGTTGCGTTTAATTTTGTTCAGTACATATATATATATATTTATATACTGTATATATATATATTTATATATATTGTGTTGAGCTTTGTCAGTTTGTACTTAAATAGCATGAAATAGCATGATGTTGCATCCAATGGTATACACTAGGGTCATGACACAGATCCTTAATTTGACAATTTGTCAAACACTTTCATATACTACCCTATTGGAAACAGTACCTCAATCTCTCCATCTTGTGCGGGACGTAAACATGAAAGACATTGCATTCCAACATCACCTGTATCCTGTTATTATTTTCCTCTGATAGAGTAAAAACCGGCATATATATATATATATTTAAAAAAAAAACATCAAGTCATAAATTAAAGAACAGTAACGTATGGCCTCAGTCTATACTTTCTAGGGGAACAACACTGAAGCCCCATAAACTCTCCAACATGTAAAGGGAACCTCTATTGCATGGCAGCCAGGTCCACATGTTGAGCCATATTAGGCATCCCCTTTAAAGGCCACAGTCTACCAAGGGTCTCTCGCCACAGTCAGGCAGATGGTTCTGGTTTAGCCTCCTTTCTTCAACACTATATAGGTTGTATTACATTTATTAAACACTTTAGAAAAAAATCTCTGGCTGCAAGATTGTCCATCTGTTGGGGGGCAACACAATATACTATGAAGGAAGTATGAAGACCGGTGGGGGGAGGGGTAATCATTGTGATGTCACTGCTGCTCTTAATGTGGTGCAGGTCTAAGTTCGGGACGGATGATTGATTTAAAAGGGCCCGCTTTTAGCCGAGCGAACGTTTAGATCACAGATGAAAATTTAATAAAAAAAGAAGGAGAAGGGCACACAAATCACCCCAAGCTTTACTCTCTGGAATGTTTTTGCGCACAGAACTGATATATAGTGGTGCAGATGTGCGACTGGCGCGTGACGGAAAGAGCTAAAAGAGTTGCTAAACCAGCGGAATGTGTCAGCCTGGTGGTTCCCAAAAATGCATTTTCTTAATAACCCCTGACTCAATCGTGTTTATCGGGGAGGCATCCCTATTCTATTTCACCTTAAAATGCACCTTTGGTGTGGTGGCAGAAATCGGTGCATTAAAGGCCAACACAATGATGCTGATGTACATAGAGTAGCTTTGGTCATGCACAAAAAACAAAACATGTCCACTGTCATGATGTATGTGCCATGTGCAAACACACACACATTAAACAACTCTTTAACCATTTCGATAATGCATCAAAAACATATTTTAATAGATGTGGTGAACTGACCAATGTTAGGTCTCGTTGAGGTAAGAATAAGGAAAGAAGAGTTATAGGACAAGTTATACTGTAACCCGTTTTAACATGAGGGCTTCCACCATTTTAAAGTAGTCAACTCAGTGGGGATTCCTATGAATTGGGAGCAATCAGCCAATGAAGACGAATAATTTTGACTATGTTAAAATGGAGATGTTGTCACAGACGCTATAATGGCACAGACAGAAAGATGAGTCCTCTGTCTATCTATATGGCCTGCTGTTCATATGCGCATCTGCCCTCTCATTGGCTAGAATGGTCCCACCTGATCTCGCCTCCTCCCACCTGCCTTACATCTTTGAGGACATGTATTTCCATTGTTAGAGCAGTCAATCGACTATCTTGTCAATATAATACACAATCTTTGCTTTAGTTCCGTTTGTAACACAGCATAATGAGGTTTCCTTGAGTTTCTATCCAGTAATTTTATATAATTAGCTGAAAATGCATTTACCAGTCATCTAATTTATTGTGCAGTAGGCATTTTCTGGACATAAACAGAATACTTAAATACGTTTGTTAGTGTACTAATAGTGGTATCTGTAAATAGTTCACAAAGGTTTTCTGCATCATACTGGCCGCCTACTTGTTTAATTTTTGGATTGCCTGCGATTTAGGGGCTTACCTTCCACTGCCCTCATCTCACTAATAGTGGCATACCTGGAACTCCCTGGTGTTAGGCTGTGTCTCAGTATCTCTGTGTTATCTTATCTCTGCCATGATTTGCATGGACAATTGTGTGAGTGTTCAGGACATGAGTAGCCTATGCTGGCAACAGAGCACTGTTAAATTACAATGTACCAATAGTTTTCAGTGTTCAGAGATTTATCAGAAGGTATTATGCAATGGAATCCATTTAATCGGTCCTGATTGAGAAATTAGCAGTGATAACATAGTTGTTGACATATGCTATATATTGTGTGGCTGGGGTGGAGTTGATCCCAGTGCTAGGCTCCGGTCATTGCGGGTTCAATCCCAGTGCTAGGCACTTGTTTTGTCATTTTGTTTGTTTGTTTTAATCCTAACCCAAATCTTAACCAGTCGAAATTATAGTTGTGATATGCATACATTTAAACCTACATTTAACTGTGCATTCAAATTCGGTTTCACTTGTGCGCAGTTTGACTGACAGCTGCAGTAACAGATAGCAACACACTCCATAATCTACAGACGGCACCACACTCCGTAATTGAAAGGCAACTCACGCCATAATCTCTGTTGCCTGCAGTTACTACAAATGTCTCGATTTGCCTTAGAGGTTATATTGATAGTTTTTATACTGCAATTACTGTACTTCAGTTCTATATACTTTAAATGTCCTAGCATCCATTTAGGCTAGTTGTAAAGAGAGAGATAAAAAAATTATGTCAACAAATTACACAAGTTACTTATTTTATTCTCAATATCAATGTAAAGTGTATTTCTGAGTGATTTGTAAGAGACAAGTGTCGAAACATATGGTCATTAATGTACTCATACGTATGGTCAGGACTGCAAATCTGGTTGAAAGAGAATATCACTGACATGTCCCTGGACTGGAGGTCTGGACGATTGCTTCATGTTTTTAAGTTTATAGTGACACGGCTGCTCAAGAACTGACACAAAGAATGGATAATCATCAAGCCTGAATATACAATTCATGTAATGTGCTTTTTGTTCTCTTTGGTCACCTTACTGACAGCATTACTTGCTGTCTTATTGTGGGATATCTTACACATTCAGTCTGAAAATGGCGATCCGCTGTACTGTACCATTGCATATCTGAGTCGGGCGGAATGTCTCCAGTTCTATAGGCAGCCATGTGTTTAAACTGCCACGATGCCTAGAGATTGGCTGAGCTCTGAGGTCATGTCTTGTGGGGGGCAGGAACAGGTGTCCTTCCTACTCCAGGTTAAAGAAGAAGAAAATCTACCAGGCCCTAAAGGAAGCTAGCAGGCAGTCCCACGTGTGTGCCCCCCCCCCACGGTGTCTCCCAGCCTCTTACAGGGTGAAATGATCCTTCAGTACAGTGCTGAGGAGGTATTTGAGGTGTAGAGTTCAGAAGCATGCTAATGACAAGTACATGTTGGGAGAGAGAAGGAAAAACTGCCAGCTTTGAATCAATTGGGGAAGGCATCAAAGGAGGTTGTGTCTTTAGGCAACAAAAAACAAAATTGCTGTACTGGAGGGCGCTTGCAAAATAACCCGCTGAGATTGGTCGAAATAGCCTATGCCTCAAAGACTACAGGATGGCTGTTGTCCCCTGTCTGTTGTTGTATGTTGCTACACTACTGTGGCATGGTGGATATATGCTACATACAGTATTTATGTCAAGAGACTAGCTCTCAAGCACAAGTACATTTGTTGTGATGAATAGCTAATTACATCCTACACTAATTACTTACATTCAATGCACTTTTTCCTATTTATTCTTTGTATCCTTACAATCTGAAAATATAAACATGCATTTTTTTTTAAATGGCTCATTTTCCCATAGCTTTGAAATGTTCAACGTTATTATTCCATCGGATTCCACATAGCCTCAAGTGGAAGATGTAACACGTTGAACGAGTGGTTCGAAATTACCATTGGAGAAGAAAAAAGGTAGGGACCACATTTGCATACCATTGACATATTTGCGCTATGCCTACATGCAAGAGAGAATATATTTATACGAAAGCAAGTATAAATTGAAGGTGATCACGTATTTAAAAAAAACAACAACAACATAGTATTACCTTGGCATGAAAAACCAGGAAGTGGGATGTATCATTACGTCTCCTCAGCTTCAAAGCGGGAAAGCAGAATTGAATACATGTATTAACAGTCACTGTAGGGATGAACATCCCACTCAGCAACTTAGTCTGTACATGTAGTAATTTGCTTACATTAAAGCAGTCAAAAATGTGGTTTCCTGTGTTTTGTATATATTTCCACACTGTGAGGTTGGAATAATACTGTGAAATGGTGCAAAGTATAATAATGCCCTTTTAGTGTAAGAGCTGTTTGAAAAGAGAGCCTGACATTTCAGCCTGTTTTGGTGGGATGGAGACCACTTCCAGACAGTCTTAGCTAAATTCTTGCTTGAGAAATTGCTCTGGTTAAGAAGCTGTTTTTGTTGATTTTTGACCATTTTGATTGAAAACGATCACAGCTGCAAAGGGCCTTTTAAGCATGGCATTTGTATCATACACAACATCTACAAAATAAATGCTTGACAAAAATGCAAATATTCCATAGTCAGGTAAGTGAAGAGATTGTTTGAAAGGCGAAAGAGAGCGAGAGAGAGTTTATTTCCCACAAGTCATTGTTGCATTAATGTCACTCGGTAGAGCAATTGGATACAAAAAGGTTGATATTTGGCCATTAAACACTATCTACTGTAGAGTAATGTCAGTAAGGTCACCTGAGATAAGATAATAATGCTCCTCCTGTTGCTAACGCTTTACAAAATGCATAGCCTTGAGCCAGAGTCTAAGTCTCGCGCTAGCTAGCTAATGAAAGTCGGCCGAGAGAGATTACCAAATTGATGACCTTTGCATGCATGCTTATGCTAAAGGCCATGCGCGTGTGTTCACGACCTTGAGGGATATGTTTCACAGATAGCACCATGGGATGACTTGACGTGCACCTCCAGTGTTACGTCATAGTTTAGGTAGTGTCAGAAGCACAAACCTGGACGTTTTTAGTAACTACAATGGTTACACAGTATGTCACTATTTTTTCACATTGTAATGAGAGTATGTTGATCTTGTGAAATATAGGGGATTAATGAAAAATAATCATGCAGAATGCTGTTTATTCCACTCAATGCAAACACATTTTTAGAGGTGTATGTTTATACTGAAGACAACGCAACATGCAACAATTTAAAACGTTTTACTGAGTTACAGTTCATATAAGGAAATCAGTCAACTGAAATATATTCATTAGGCCCTAATCTATGGATTTCACATGGCTCTCCCGAGTCTACAAGAGTTGCAGCGATGGGACAAGACTGTAACTACCAATTGGATACCACGAAATTGGGGAGAAAAAGGGGTAAAAAATATATATAATAAACAATAAAAGCAATTGTGTTCATTGTCCATAGCTTATGCTTTCCCATACCATAACCCCACCACCACGGGGCACTCTGTTCACAATGTTAACATCAGTATAACTTAAGACATCTGTGGCATTGTGTTGTGTGACAAAACTGCACATTTTTAGAGTGGCCTTTTCTTGTCCCCAGCACAAGGTGCATCTGTGTAATGGTCATGCCGTTTTAATTCATCAGCTTTCTGATATGCCACACCTGTCAGGTGGATGGATTATCTTGGCGAAGGAGAAATACTCACTAACAGGGATGTTAACAAATTCGTGCATAACCTTTGAGATAAATATTTTTGGGATCTTTTTTTCAGCTCATGAAACATGGGATCAACACTTTACATGTTGTGTTATTTTCTTTTGTCCAATGTAGTAAATATTTGAACTCGACCTGCATGTCCCATTGTATTTTGCGAAGAACATAAATTATATTGGATATATAAAAAATTGTACCAATAAGTGGGAGGTGTGTACATTCAATACGAGCCTAATGTTTGCAGTCCTTGTACATGCCTCTTGTATACATGAGGTATCTGGTCATTGCTCCCTAGAGCCGTACCTTGTGCAGGTCATAGAGACATACAGGTCTCTGCTGGTCTGTCACCATCACTCTTACTCTCCCACTCTGGGACACGTCAGTGGTTCACTGCAAACTAACATGACCATAGTACAGCAGTAATGGATTTTCCAGATGTTGTGATCAGGTGTCTGTGACTTTTGCACTTTTATACTACTATCTCTTAGAATGATCATCACTGTACTCTATACCTTTTATTTTCTATGCACATGTATGTTGGTGAGTTTTGCTAGCCTGGGTGCCAGTCTGTTCCTCTGAATTGTCATGCCAAAAATGTTTTTAGCTTGACAATGACAATATAGTTGGAAAAAGCACAAACTGATCTGGGACCAGGCTGGAGTTTTGCATGCAGATGGGAAAAAAAGTAGAGATATTGATACAATATTACAGCTCTGCATTGCATGACAGCTGAGGTGACAAAACATGATGCAGTTACTAAGGGAATTATTTAAAAAAAATTGTGTTGTTTCTTGTATCCTTTCAGTAAAGAGGACATGCCCTATCAGAGTAGCATGATGATGAAGAAATGATGCAGCATTGTCTGATTCTACATTTTGAAACGACAATTATGCGCGTAATTACAACACAGAAGACAAAAGAAAACACTTTATGCCCAACGTCGTTGAAGAAATCAATGGCGTTGAGGACAAACATGTGTCTAGAATATTTAGTTCCTGTGTAGACCATCCCAGTAACATACCGAGCCCAGCACACAGCATGCAGTGGCTAACCAACCCACTATTCCTTTGGTTTAGTATAGCGTTTTGTAATTCCATCTTCGCATCAGCTATAGGGCTGTGAACTCGTAAGCTTTGTCGTCAGTGTGCTTGTAAATATATCAAATAGGATTATAATGAAATATTTTGTCATTGGACCAAATTATAGTCCCTGCTACCCATAGAAGGGTTTTCAATTATAAAACGTTTAAATCTCAGCCTTATACTGAAAAGTCACCCCAAAATAAGCCCTTTGCCATACATGTGCAACATTCCATTAGAAAGGCCAATTTGATGCTGATCGTGTGCCCTTGTTGTGTGATACCTTGAGCAGTTCAAAGAAAATCAATGCAAAGAGGGATTACATATTTCAATATTTTGCTAATCATTTATGAAATGCTTAATTATCTCACCCACACGTTGAGTGGATTAGACTACATTGATTTTTTTTCTTTCACTGTAAATAGTACTGTACCTAAACCTGACAAACTATGTAATAGATATTCTTGTGTATGATAAACATAGTTGGCAGAGCGTCATTGGGGTTCATATTGCATGCAATGGGAATGTCTAATCCTTGAAATGTGTGGGTGGGGTGATTAAAACAGACAGCAGCACTGGAAATATGTTTGCTTTGAAACTCTGAATACGATATGACTATGTCACTATGAATAATTGGCAGAGAATGGGAGCTCACTTAGATTTAGAACTCAAATGCAGTTTATGACTAATTGTGTTAAGTGAAAATAAAGTGCACTTTTGTTCTTGGGATATAATTGGCTGTTTTTAATGTTGCACAGTGAATGTGGCGCACTTGGGCTCCAGTGCTTTTGGAGTGAACCCTAGCTCCCCCAACGGGTAACATCGCTTGTTGCACACCACTTAGAAGACAGGAGTTAAGCATCATATTACAGTAAACATTATGGAGGTATTGCTGTGACAAAATGTGTGTAACCAAATAAAACCTTTGTAATTTTCACAAATTATATTCAAATGTTCTTACCACAACATGTTTAAAGCTTTAAAGCTGCAGGGTATTGTTCATGATCCCAGAGTGAACATGTAGTGGGCTAACACAAACTATGTTTATTGATTGTACTAGTTTTATAGTGTTTGGATACATTTTCTATGAAAAATACCTAGCATCCATGGAAATGATCTCTTGTTACCAGCTTCCATAACTTTTAAGTACAAACTGAAAGGGAACTAACTACTCATTTCTGAACCAGTTGCCTTTGGATGTTGTCATATAACCATTAGTTTACGTGTTTGAAAAGTACTTTGCACATTTGTCATTTAATTCACCACTGTGTTATTAGTTCCCCACCGGGCGACCAACGTAATATACAGCTTTGATGCTTGTATATTTTAGTGCCCATCAGGAGCAGAGAAGGTGGATAACGCAGGTCTGCAGAGTTTCTTTTTCTTCTCATGTTCTCCACACACCCCATGCTCGATCCCAAAAGTTTGGGCACCGACCGACCACTCAGAGCCTGGGCACTGGAGAATTGGAATCAGTTATTCAAAACATCTCTAAATGTGATTTAAATGGTGAGGATTTATGAACGTAGAACGAAACCATTAAAGCAGGAAGGCAAATTTTTCCCGATTTAGGAGCAGAAGACGACGAGGAACGAGAAAAGAGTTTTGGGGGGAGGTGAAGTAAGGGGGAGAAAGCAATTACTCGATGTAAAGGCCACGAACAGAGCTCCTGCCGTCACTGAGAAATCAAATCTGTCAGCAATTAGGAGGATCTGAGGAGGCCAAGCTGCACTCGCCAGTGGACAATGGGGCAACGGGAGAGGGGGTTAGCAATTATGAGAACTGATAGAATAGCTTTATTTATCTAAACAGCAGGTTAGTCGCCCAATCGCCTCTTTTGTCAGTTGCTGCACACACGGGAAAGGGGCACCACTTAATCCGAATGGTGTTCCTTGTCGCAGCCAATCGGTATTGTACGTGGGGGTAAGAGCTGGAGAGGAGATGCTTTTTCCTTTCAACGCTGGGTCAGAGTAACCCATTGGGTTGATCTAATGCTCCTGCAGTGCTTCCTTCATTCCCAAGAGCTGATCCGGGATCCTTTACATTTGAAGATATATTTATTAAAGGGTTGGGAAGAGGGGGCACACTCCTCTAAAACATATACTCGGTATCAAAGACTGCTGCTCCTTGAAGAGGCCAAAAAGCCTCACGTTGAGGACAAGTCTTGGGAGGAGTATTGAAGGTCTGCGGTGCTTACCTTGCACTTGAGACCCTACTACAGACAGGGCACACTAATAACTACTCAGCAGCTCGCAGTATATAGGATAAGTATATAGGATAAGCTCACAAGCTCGGGGAGATTTCCCTTTCTTTAACGCAACAAAGGCTTGCAAGAATCTTTGCACAAATGTAGCATCATGCATGCATCAAGCATCAAGCATCATGCATGTAAATCAGCATAGCTTTTTTAGGCCTAGATCATTTCCTCTCTTTTATGTTCTAATTTGGTAAGGATGTTGGTGTCTATATATAATATACACACCAAGTTGTATTGGTATTGACAAAGGTAAAGGTCTTTACCTAGCCTAATAGTGTCAATAGTGGCAGATTTAATAGGACCCTCACTAGATTCCAAGATATTGGTATTTAATGACTAAATGCAGTGTACACTTCCTGACATTTACCATGGTATGTTCAGTAAAGTATGGTCTTGTAATGTATAAAACAATTTAAAGTTATTTATGGCAAGACGTACAGTGTGCCTTTGGGTGTCGTCCGTTGCTAACGGTTCAAATCTAAGAGGGGAACATCGGAATGATTGGGGAAGCTGAGAGGAGACCTACACCTGAACACATGCGTCAAGGATCTTTTATAGTGACTCAAAATCAATGACGTGTGCTTTCTTACAAGGCCGGCCTATCTGCTTTGACACAGGAGAAAAGAGAATGTGAGGGAACAAGTCTATAAAGTGTACAGGAGATTCGTTGTGAAGTTTCTGGAACTTTTTTCTCTCTCTCAAATCAGTCCCGAAATGGAGAAATGTGTCATTTGCTGATGATGTGGGTTCATTTCAGTAATGACGTACAATTGTAATTGAATCCAATTAATATTTCTCTGGTTTGAGTACGTCTGTGTTATCCAAAGAAAATGAAACATCTAGACTAATGCATACAACCGGGAGTCATAACTTCATTGTCCTGATGCTGACACAGGCACAATTCTATAAATAGCCCCAGATAGAAGAAAATGAACTTTTAATTTAATGGAGCTCATATCAACATCATTCTTCACGTGTTGCATTACATGAGGAGATTCATTAAAAGTCCAATTGGAATTCTATACATTTGAACTAAGTGTATAAATATCAGGAATAATTTACATTTGTAACTTTGAAGTTTTGAGTAAGTGTGTTTCAGCTACTCGATTCATTTCTTAAAATTAGTATCAAATCAATCTGTTCATTGATAATAACATCGTACTGCAATAAGTCCATGGAAAATGCTCGACGCAGCATAAGCCTAATGCATTGCATACAATCTATATTATTAAGTAAGTCTTCTGTGCCACGGATACTTACAAATACTTCACAAATCAAACACACGTCGATTGCTGTTTCTCCAGAGGAACCTGGACCTGCAAGTGAGGTCTGTGAAAATAACTTCTTGATTACAGTACAAGACACGATCCCTTATTGCAATACCTAAAACAAACCAAATGGAAGAAAAGCATATGAACTCAACAGATCCTCTTGGCAAGTGTGAATATCTCAAACTTACATTTCTGGTTAAGTACATGCTTCACAGTATATTTACCTAGTTGAAATTGACACCATATACTTCTTGAAGTTCACAACTGCATAAAACTTTTATGATTTCACCACATACCAGCCTATTACTTATGATATATTCAAGAAATCATTTTTATGACATAATTACAAGGTACAATTTGTCATCCACATGCTTGACTCTGCAGCACACCTTGCAATGATACAGTACAATTGTCAATAAAGTATATGGACGGACCAGTACCGGAGCAGGCGATATCTTAAAATGGGATTCATAAATGGGAACCAGATGTCCAAAAATGAAATCCCATAAATTATCTAAGGTTGATTATCCTTCTTCATTTCTCAATTGAAAAATTGTACCAGGACATCACTCATGGCTCTAAGCAGCCTTCTAAAGATTACAGGGTTGCATATTTTCTAAATGGGGCAAGTTTTTACTGTGGTTTAGAACAGAGGACTCCACAGAGCAGGCCTCATAAGCTGCAGAGACCAGTGTCCCATTCTTTTAAGTAGACATTTTGGATATTTGCAAGTCTCTCACACATGCTCACATGTGTTCCCCAACTACACCGCTGTCATGGTGACATACAGGCCATCCGAGGGAGTATTCGATTGCGTTTGACCTGATGCACGATGGACTCCTTCTCTTGTGAACAATATATTACAATGGTGTGTTGGTACACGGTTATGTGTTCTATTTATTTAGATATTGGATTGGAAAGAAAGAAAGAGTATCCATTCAGGCCTATTCAGAAACGTCATTATATGAAGTCATATGCTTCCTTTCAAATATACGCAAACAAAATACAATACTCTTTTCAGCATTTTATGTCAAGAGAGATGTGTCTGATTGACAGGCTCGTCGGGGAGAAATAGTTGGGCAAGGAGAACACACAAAGAACATTGTTACCTTTCTTCAAAATGCTTTCACAGCTTAAACAAATTTAATAAGACTCTTTTGATTGACAGGAGCGAGGGCTCCCACAATGTCTTCTTTTTGCTCTCACATTCCTCCGCAGCAGCTGTGTGCTGTTTTGATCCGGTACAGCTCACGTACTAACGGAACTATTAACTACGAACCATTTATTCATATGTGACTGTGCAGTTCAGTTGACTGCACACTAGTCATGCCTTGTATTTGTGATGCAAGCACTACTTATACTGCATCAATTGTTTTTTGGGGGGTGTGCAATCTTTTATCAAAGTGCTCTTTTCTACAACAACTAAAGGAGTCCTCCAATTGAGAGGAAAATAATAATAATAATAATAATAATAATAATAAAAGTCCAAACCGAGTCATTTGCGTGTATCTTTGTGTTGATCTACATTTTATCCAGGAGCTATCTAACCATGTATTGGTGTTGTGTCAGACGGAGTTTCCAGCTCTGTGCTGAAGCCAGGCTGAGTGAGTGTGAGTCAGAGGCACTGCGGAGGTCTGTGCAGGTGGCATAGCTGCAGAGCCCGCCGGGGCTTTCTCTGCTCCCTCTCCACAGGTGCTTATTAGCACATAGGAGCTGCCATATGTTCCTAGCCAAAACCTGAGGGGGCACAATCAGTCTTTGCCCATAACCTGACCAGGCTTTACTAACAGGGGCACATGGCGTAGCATTTATTTTAGCAAAGCAAAAATATAGCTCATATATTATATATATATATTTTTTTTTTTATTATTATTTTATTTTAATGTTGAGGTACAGGACAACCTTTCTCTGCATCTCCCATCTATTTACATATTCACCCTGTTCGAGTTAAAAGTCAACTATGTACCGAACAAACGAATAAAACAACACCTCACAGTATGCCTCTCCACTGTCTGACCTGAATAACTCTTAGGCGTATGTACTGTAAATGTACTGATGTGTGTGGGTAACTTTCAGTAATGTGGCTAACTTTTTTGGGGTTCTATTGATCTTATTTAAAATGTGTGTAGTTCAGCTCTTGAGCTCTTCTTGTCTATTGATGTCCTGTATTATGTCATGTTTTGTGTTTTGTGTGGACCCCAGGAAGAGATCCAAATAAAATACTAAGAACATGTAAGAGATATCTATTCTCAGAGGCCAAAAATGAATCAGGTTAGGCACATATCATTGCAAAATGTTCTTTTAACAGATATCAAACAGCTTTCAACCTGTCTCACACATGGTCAGCATGACAGAAACCCATTGTCATCTTAACAGCCTCCCACTTTGTGAAATGTGAATGGTTCCGCTGTTAATATGTGCGAGAGCAAGAGTGTGTGTGGAGGTGGGGGGGGTGGGGGGTGGGGGGGGGCTGTCCGTGTTTGAAGTGGGCATATGGTCGTCGCATTTGCATTTAATGCCCTTCAGATTACTTGTTTTAACTCGTGCTAAACACCTCACTCGGTTGAGGCTAATTTGATGAGGTCATGGTGTGACCCGATGACCCCCCCCCCTCTCTCCATGTTCTCTAAGTGAAACCAGCTGAGCCAGAGAGAGAGAAAGAGGGCCTCTGCCCCACTGACCATGTGTGTGTAGCCCAGGCTACCCCAATCCCCAACTCAACAACCTGGAGCTCTGTGCTCACTTAGTTGCACAGTGGACCAATGTGCTGTGTCCCCATGGTGTAGACTTAGACCCTATTCCAACCCCCTAACGGCTATAGAGCTTCACAATCGTCTCGGCCAGCAAAAAAAGAAAAGAGTAGTCAAGTGTAGTCAAAACACATACAATTGATTCTCGAAAAAATCATAAAAGCCTCGGTTTCATATCACACAATTTCCAGTTTGAAGATGTTTGCAAGAGAGGATTGAGGTTATATACTATATGAGGCTATTTGAGAGGCAGAGAGGCGTGCAGACCTTGCAGAGGAAAATTAGTAATTTTGAATTGTTTCTAGTCATCATTCTCATAGCTGATAACTGTTTCAACCGTGGCGTTGAAAATGAAAAGCAGTTAATGACTTGTTTGCTATTAGAAGTTGAGCGTGTTCAGGATGTAAAAAGTGAGGATTTTTGGGAATTTGTACAATATGATTTGGCAGAACACTTGCATGACGTTTTGTTACAAAACACTAATGTCCTTTTCAAAATAATACATGGTCATCAAGCAGAATGGGCAATATAGTAATTATAATGTTCATTTAGCTGTAGAAGTAAACATGCATTACGATTTTCATTGTACTCTACTCGAAAGGTGTTTGACTGATGCAGTATATCTAAAAAGAAACGTACAGTACAATAAAACTCTGCTTATGCATTTGCTTTAGATCACAATGTCATCTAAAGCACAACAGACACACACATACACTCGCATGAATGCACATGGACACACATACGAGTATGCACTCTCACACACATACATGCCCGCCCACACGCACACACGCACGCACGCACGCGCACACGCACACGCACACGCGCTCAGGCGCGCGCACGCACGCACGCACGCACGCACGCACGCACGCACACACACACACACACACACACACACACACACACACACACACACACACACACACACACGCACACGCACACGCACACGCACACGCACACGCACACCACAACATGAAAGTCCCCACATACAGTATAGAAACATGAAAAGCCCTCTTATAGAATTTCAAGGTTGCCGAGGACACCGATATGCAGTGAGAGAGCGACTCCATGCTGCCAGAGAGTAGGCTCAACCGCTGTCCAGAGAGCAGTCTGAGGGGCTACGCTTTTCTAACCTCCAAGGCCACCGCCGCGAGGCCGCCTCAGGGGAGTCCCTCTCGTGTCAGAAGGGGGAAGACGGGGAATCTGAAGACGGCCTTAGCCTTTTGATCAGTTCACAAGTTACAGGTTTGCTCAGACCTTTTTTTCATGCAAATGGGAGTTCATCAAACACAGTGCCGAAAAACATCTCTTTCTTCTGTGCCTTAATAGGACGTGCTCTTAACACGGGGAGTTTTCACAGCCAAGGACTTGCCTCGAGAGTGTACTCAGACTACTGAAAAATAGCCTCAACTTAGGCTACAGGTGTAGACTGGTCCCTTCTAAGAAGTTTTTTTTGGTCCAAAGTTCTCTCCAATCGTTTCCTTTGTGTCCTTAGCAGACCACATTGACTCTCAATTAAGGGATTAGGTCAGGATAAAGATTATTAGCCCACACTGCGTTCAAAGACTTTCCCACAGTATCGATAATGATCATTAGGTCGAATTCTTTGTAAACTAAATTGTAAATAAATTGTAAACTTTTTTTTTGTCAATGTTAAATAGTGCGGCTCTGTTTCTGAATATTAATTTTGTAACAAGGATTTCCTTAATCTTGTTTATTTTTTTATTTCTTTTACAATCAATTAATGTTATAGTTTGGGCAACAACTACATTCTATTGGACGATCAGTTCCGGATTTTTATTGGGTGTGTATGTGTTTCATATCATGTGTGTGTGCATTGGCTCTCCAAAGCTTTTAATTATGCCCCTCTTAAAGTTCATGGTGATGTAAATTGGGAAGGGGTGAGTCGAAACTCTTGTCAAGGTCATGTTCCGAAGGAAAGTGCCAACAATGCCACAGCTAATCCCTCCCCCTCCAACGCGGTCTGACCCGGGTCCCTCTGCTTGGAGGACTCAGAGGCTGGTGAGCCTGGAGGACAAGAGGCCCGGCTCGCTCCTAGTCATCCTCGCATTAGGCATCCGAGAGCCCCTGGATTATCTGACAATTAGCACCAATTGTGGTGGACGGTATTAATGTAATGTTCTATATTTTTTAATACTGTTTAATTTCTGCCCCTTTTTTCTTCCACTCCTTCTCTTCGGCACAATCGAGATTGTCAGCACTCTCCCTCTGCCTTTTCTCATTTAAAATAAAAGAGTTGGGCTTTAATTTGGTATTAAAGAGCGTAGAAAATACCCTGCCAGTGCTTGTTGGAAAGAGAGAGAGAGAGAGAGAGAGAGAGAGAGAGAGAGAGAGAGAGAGAGAGAGAGAGAGAGAGAGAGAGAGAGAGAGAGAGAGAGAGAGAGAGAGAGAGAGAGAGAGAGAGAGAGAGAGAGAGAGAGAGCTAGCGTGGAAGGAGAGAGAGAGAGAGAGAGAGAGAGAGCTAGCTAGCGTGGAAGGAGAGAGAGAGAGAGAGAGAGAGAGAGAGAGAGAGAGAGAGAGAGCTAGCTAGCGTGGAAGGAGAGAGAGAGAGAGAGAGCTAGCTAGCGTGGAAGGAAAGAGAGAGAGAAGGGAGTAAATCATTTTATGGGGGATACTGTGAAGGACTTGTTTGAACAGGCCCCAAGCCTACCAGTGTTCCCTAATATTGGTGGAAAAGCATGCTTTGTGTTGGAAGAACGTGTTGCCTAACTATTGTGCCCATATGGTGGTACGGTTTGGTGAGTTTGGATTAGGAAACTCCATTAATTTACGCTAATAACTGGATCAAGCTGCCTCGTCCTGTGAAACTGATCCTCACGTTTTAGTGCTCATGGCTCGTTAAGGCATTTCAGTAGTTGATCTGAGGACTGTTATTACAGAAAGGAAATGTTTGAAACCTACTGAGTTAGCTAGTCATTCTTTGTCTCTCTCTAATAGATGTTGACATATTTGTATTGTCCATCTAAAGTTATGAGTCATATTTCGCCTTTACCCTTAGCTTTTCATTTACAAAAAAACGATGAATCTCAATATCTGTAACTTTTAACCTCCTCTGCA
This sequence comes from Oncorhynchus gorbuscha, assembly GCF_021184085.1. Classification (NCBI taxonomy): domain Eukaryota; kingdom Metazoa; phylum Chordata; class Actinopteri; order Salmoniformes; family Salmonidae; genus Oncorhynchus; species Oncorhynchus gorbuscha. The sequence goes on from NC_060180.1 coordinate 27,520,733, forward strand.
TGCGAACACTCAAAACCACGATAAGAAAACAACTCATGAACACACATGTAGAGTAATTGTCATTTTCGAGACGACTGTAAGAGCATCTCAAGTCATTTTCAACATCCTAAAGTGAGATTGTGGTGCAAATTGACAGCCTTCCCCCCCCCACACCTCCATGATTACTGTGGCAAAATGACAAGAAGAGTCGGCTATGTGGGGATTTCCAGATGGGTCGGAACCCTGTGTTGCAATTGACTTCATCCTAACTTTAGTGCTACCTCAGAGTATTTAGAAAGGACATAACAGTCAAGTACCACCCTGATGCCTCACTACCAAGATATTTTGGCAGCAGTGTGCTGTAAGAGGGGAAATCCCCCTTATGATTGCAAGTCTTTCTGTCAGAGTTTATGGGTCGTTACAGACCACTATAGTTTAGTCTAGTTAGCAAATTCTGTATAATTTTTGATGCTTGCATTTCCAGGACATAACACATAGGGTACTATGGTACATTTACAAAACTTATGCTATACACCATAGTGTTGTATCAAGCAAAATAGGTTTGGGTATCATTTAAATATGTCAAATCAAATTTTATTGGTCACATACACATGGTTAGCAGATGTTAATGCGAGTGTAGCAAAATGCTTGTGCTTCTAGTTCCGACAGTGCAGTAATCTCTAACAAGTGATCGAACAAATGCACAACGACTACCTTATACACACAAATGTAAAGGGATGAATAAGAATATGTGTATATGTATGTATATATATATATATATATATATATATATATATATATATTCTTATTCATCCCTTTACATTTGTGTGTATAAGGTAGTCGTGGTGTATAGCACAAATATATATATATAATATGGATGAGCAAGATGCGGTAGATGGTAAAGAATACAGTATATACTGTACATATGAGATGAGTAATGTAGGATATGTAGACATTATTAAAGTGCCACTATTTAAAGTGAGTAGTAATACCTTTTATTAAATCCATTTATTACATTTCTTAAAGTGGCAAGAGATTTGAGTCTGTATGTTGGCAGCAGCCACTCTGTTAGTGATGGCTGTTTAACAGTCTGATGGCCTTGAGATAGAAGCTGTTTTTCAGTATCTTGGTCCCAGCTTTGATGCATCTGTACTGACCTCGCCTACTGGATGATAGCGGGGTGAACATGCAGTGGCTCAGGTGGTTGTTGTCCTTGATGATCTTTTTGGCCTTCCTGTGACATTGGATGGTGTAGGTGTCCTGGAGGGCAGGTAGTTTGCCCCTGGTGATGTGTTGTGCAGACCTCACTACCCTCTGGAGAGTCTTGCGGTTGTGGGCGGAGCAGTGGCCGTACCAGGCGGTGATACAACCCGACAGGATGCTCTCGATTGTGCATCTGTAAAGTTTGTGAGTGTTTTAGGTGACAAGCCTCTTGAGGTTGAAGAGGTGCTGTTACACCTTCTCACCACACTGTCTGTGTAGGTGAACCATTTCACTTTGTCTGTGATGTGTATGCAGAGGAACTTGAAACTTTCCACCTTCTCTGCTACTGTCCCATCGATATGGATAGGTGGTTGCTCCCTCTGCTGTTTCCTGAAGTCCACGATCATCTCATTTGTTTTGTTGATGTTGAGTGAGAGGGTATTTTCCTGACACCACACTCCGAGGCCCTCACCTCCTCCCTGTAGGCCGTCTCATCGTTGTTGGTAATCAAGCCTACCACTGTAGTGTCGTCTGCAAACTTGATGATTGAGTTGGAGGCGTGCACGGCCAAGCATTCATGGGTAAACAGGGAGTATAGGAGAGGGCTGAGAACGCACCCTTGTGGGGCCCCAGTGTTGAGGATCAGCGGGGTGGAGAGGTTGTTTCCTACCCTCACCACCTGGGGGCGGCCTGTCAGAAAGTCCAGGACCGAGTTGCACAGGACAGGGTCAAGACCCAGGGTCTTGAGCTTAATGACTAGTTTGGAGGGTTCTATGGTGTTAAATGCTGAGCTGTAGTCAATGAACAGTATTCCTGCATAGGTATTCTTCATGTCCAGATGGGTTAGGGCAGTGTGCAGTGTGATGGTGATTGCGTAGTCTGTGGACCTATTGGGGCACTGACTCTGACAACATATCCCGAGTGAGCCATGTTTCCGTGAAACAGAGAATGTTACAATATCTGATGTCTCTCTGGAAGTCAACTCGTGCCCTAATTTCGTCCACCTTGTTTTCTAGAGATTGGACATTGGCGAATAATGCTCGGAAGCGGTGGATGGTGTGCTCTGAGTCTGACCAGTAGGCCGCTCCGTCTGCCTCTCCTGCGGCGACCGTGTTGTTTTGGGTCGGCCTCTGGGATAAGATCCCATGTCCTGTCCAGGGTGGAGATCAGAACAAAGGATCCGCTTCAGGAAAGATGAATTCCTGGTCGTAATGTTGGTAAGTTGACAGCGCTATTTATATCCAATAGTTCTTCCTGGCTGTATATAATAACACTTGACATTTTCTTGGCAAACAATGTAAGAAATAATACATAAAAAACAAATAACTGCATAGTTTCCTAAGGACCTGAAGCGAGGCGACCATCTGTGTCGGCACGATCTTGATGTTCTGGATATATGTAAAGTAATTGCTTTAGGGAAGGTCAAACTATTTGTTTCTATGCGTTATGGTGTTCTTCTAATGGTCCCAATTGCTTACAGTAGCAGTAATTCTACATAGCGTCAAATTCATATTTTCTGTGTGTACTGTATGTGTCTGTGTGTGTGTGTGTGTGTGTGGGGGGGGGGGGGGGGGGGGGTGTAGAGTAAAGGATTCTTATTAAAATGCTAAACATAGTGCATCTACATCAAAGCAAATTGATGGAGAATGACCTTCATTACAATGTTTGAATATATATTTTTAAATGGTCTGTATGAGAATGCGGTACAGGCAGGAATGGATTACATATAAAGCCCATCTCCTTTGATGTTAAGTGTCCAGACCAATTAGGCCTGAGGACAGCCGTGATTTCTGACCGTTTCACGGTTTCAGGTTGCAGCATGAGCTTTCACTGTGTTCTTTTGCTCTGTAAAACCAACCAATCTAATGAGATTTGGCTGAAATCAAAGCAAATATCAATCACGTTTTTCTATACAATTCACCTATTCAATGGAAATCTTGCAAAAGTTGCTATTACAGTAAATCCAATCAAATATTAATTGTCACGTGCTTTGTAAACAACAGGTGTAGAGTAACAGTGAAATGCTTACTTACGGGCCCTTCCAAACAAAGCAGAATATAAACCAAAAAAAACAATAATAATAATCGGAGAAACAAAAATTGGAACACGAGGAAAAAATACACAATGAGCAATGATCGCTTGACTATATACAGTACATGGGGTCAAAAAAAGTTAGTGAAAAAATGGTAAATGCAGATTGGGTAGCTATTTGGTTAACTATTTAGTGGTCTTGGGGGTAGAAGCTGTTTAGGAGCCTTTTGGTCCCAGACGTAGCGCTCCGGTATTGTTTGCAATGCGTCAGCAGAGAGATCAGTCTATGACTTGGGTGGCTGGAGTCTTTGACCCTTTTTAGGGGCTTCCTCTGACACCGCCTGGTATAGAGGTCCTGCATGTCAGGGAGTTCAACCCCAGTGATGTACTGGGTTGTACGCTCTACCCTCTGTAGCATCTTGCGGTCAAGATGATGATGGTGGTGTTGGAGTTATGAGCAGCCACGCAGTTGTGGGTGAACAGGGAGTACAGGAGGGGACTAAGCATGCACCCCTGAGGGGCCCCCGTGTTGAGGGTCAGCATGGCTGATGTGTTGTTGCCTACCCTCACCACCACGGTCAGTCAGGCAGTCCAGGATCCAGTTGCAGAGGGAGCTTTTCAGTCCCTGGGACCTTCGCTTAGTGATGAGCTTGGATGGCACTATGGTGTTGAATGCTGAGCTGTAGTCTATGAACATAATTCTCAATGGAGATTGCATCATCTGTGGATCTGTTTGGGCGGCATACAAATTGGAGTGGGTCCAGGGTTTCTGGGATGATGGTGTGATGGTGTGAGCCATGACCACCATTTCATGGCTCAGATGTGAGTGCTATGGGGCAGTAGTCATTTAGACAGGTTACCTTCCCGTTCTTGGGCACAGGGACTATGGGGGTCTGCTTGAAACATGTAGGTATTGGTAGGATTAGTAGCTGTATTGGCACTTTGCTGTTGGATGGTTCGTCAGCAGCCCATAAAACACTGGCTATGCATCCCAGTGCCTTTGTAACTTGTTCTCTGTTCCTATGTTTATGCAACGGATCACGTCTACAATGGAGTAGCTCATAAATGTTCAAATAAAACTTGACTGTAAGCAGGTGTAAAGCAATACAAACCTGACAATTACAGATTTTCTCAGTCGCTTTGGTGCATTTTTCACATCATCCCTAACATGTGCAAAATAATAAGTGCATTTCTCAGAACAATTTGTACAAATTGCAATATACAATAGATATGTTTCTAAAGCTAGTCAGTCACTAAAAATCCTTAGTACATCTCTCAAAAGTAAATATTCATGCCAATGATCATGTCAGTGTCATCAGAATGATAAGTCATTGAGTCATTGTTCACGAACAAGGTCGTCAAAATGTTTAGGCATGTTGTCAATGTAACTGTGTACTTTGACAGTATTACCGTAGGGAGTTTTTCCTAGCCACCGTGCTTCTACACCTGCATTGCTTGCTGTTTGGGGTTTTAGGCTGGGTTTCTGTACAGCACTTTGAGATATCAGCTGATGTACGAAGGGCTATATAAATACATTTGATTTGATTTGATGTAAACTTAGGCTACAGTCCTCTTCTGGCTGTGCCGGGTGGAGAGGAACCAGGCTATGTGGGGTGGCCAGTCCTCTTCTGGCTGTGCCGGGTGGAGATTAGAAACCTAGAGAGGAACCAGGCTATGTGGGGTGGCCAGTCCTCTTCTGGCTGTGCCAGGTGGAGCCTATGTCCTCTTCTGCCTCTTCCTCTGTTTTGCCTTCCACCATGCATCCTTGCTCCTCTTCTTCCTCCTCCTCTTGGCTGTTGACCCTGTTCATTTCCTGGTCCATCCATTATTGGAAAATTGCAACTCTGTGTTTTGGTCTGTCTATATATGCATGCCAATTGATTCTTCATGAGATGCACCTTTGAGAAATTTAGACAACTGGTTGATTGTTGGTTGAACTAACACTTTAGATTCCTTCATGTGTGAGGGTCAATTTCACCTGCACGATTCATCAATTCATATTTTTGTACAAAAGGGCTAATAGAAATGTGTAAAACTATGCTTGACAGTTTATGACAAATAGTTCAACAATTTTGCATGTAATGGCTTATGCAAGGAACTAATGCCTAGATGTTTTGAGGGGTAAGACTATTCAACAGAGAACCATCTACTACATTTTGATCAACATGACATGAGCAATTTATAATGTGTAAAAAAGCTGACACTTGTACATTATCAATTGCAATATGCTCAAAAGGAATACAAAATTGCTTTAATGATGTGCACAAGTGACTAGATGATTTGGAATTTGTACAAGTAGTTTCAAGAATTGCACTTTTGATCTAAGAAATGCACCAAAGCGACTGAGAAAAACTGTAAGGGATATCAGACTTTGCACTTTGAATTGTAGTATGTGCATCCACTGTACATCCCTGAGTCGAGTTTGAACTTTTGCTCTTTTTTGTTGGTCTTTCACAAAGTTGTTATTGTTACCAACCAGTCGCTGTATGGCCGGGGTGTGTTTTGCTCAGGTGGGGCTAGAGGCCAGAGGTGCTATGGGGCGGTAGTCATTTAGACAATCCAGCTTCCCTTTATAGTGTTAATATGGTGTCAGGCTGTGGGCTAAAAAGCCTCGACCACAGCTGGCACATGCAGTGTCTCCATGGCCGGTGTTTTCACTACGTGAGAGAAAACAATCCACCCGCTGTTCCCCCTGGTCCGCTGGCCGACCTTGCCCTTGGGCCACACCACCATACCCAGCTGCTGTTGCTCTGTGACGAGGGAAAACGGACCAGCGTGTCCCACTTGCAGGGACGTTCTGTTGTCTATGCTGTGGGCCCCTTCCTGCAGGTGTGCTAGGGCCCTCTACCTCCGCTCTGCTTGATTACCTCGCAGGCCCAACGCTTAGGACATCTTAGGGCTTCCCTCCACTCCAATCCTCTGACTGATTCAGGACCTCCAAATACCTTTTAGAGCCCTAATCCCGAACACTTAAGCCCTTCCTGATGGGTTCTACTCCAGGTCCTGCTGGTTTAACCAATCCAAAGAAAGCACAGGGGCTACGAGTTCTACCTACCTTTAACATTTTTGTATTATTATTTGCAGTCCTAACCTTGTTCTGCTGGGAAACAACCTCTAGGTAAAGTTATTGTTATAGCACTCTTATAGAAGTGTGTGTGTGTGTGTGTGTGTGTGTGTGTGTGTGTGTGTGTGTGTGTGTGTGTGTGTGTGTGTGTGTGTGTGTGTGTGTGTGTGTGTGTGTGTGTGTGTGTGTGTGTGTGTGTGTGTGTGTGTGTGTGTGTGTGTGTGTGTGTGTGTGTGTGTGTGTGTGTGTGTGTTCGCGCATGTGTATGTATATGGGCGCACTTGTGTGTGTACAGAATGTGGGTATACAGGTGCATTCTGTAAACATATAGCAAATAGTACAGGCTTGGACAGCACAGATTTAAACATGCAAACCTAAGAATACACACATAATACAAATGAACATTTGGCTACACCTGACATGTCTGCAGACAGGAACACTTCCTTGCAAATGTCAGATGCCTTGGACTAAAAGTAAACAATATGTTTGGAAGGCTTTTATAACCTTTAAACATGCAAAGTAACCGTCATTTTTTTGGTTTCTTTACATATTGTCTTTTCATATTTTCTTTACTTATGCATATTTTATCTGTAAGTGCACGCACTGTCTCACACAAGAGGTTCGAGAAATGCTACTGTTTCTTGTGTATACTTGTGTACAGGATCACCCAAACTGCCACTATCTCATTGTTAAACACTATACAAGGGTGGTACTTATTCAGCAGTGATTCCACCTCCCTCATTTAGTTTGGATAAATAGTAGTGTCCAGGCCTGCACCTGTTTTGGGCTGCTTGAGAAATGGACTTTCCTGAAAAGTCCCTCGACCTCTGATCTCTGTGGAGCAGGAAGGGGCTGCCAGCGAACCAGTGCCCTCCTGTGTGGCCAGCTGCCATTTAACCCCCTAATTGTTACAAGGCAGCTCCTGGCCCTCAAAAACTTGGTTTCCGGAAATCGCTCTTAAACAATCAAATAAACGCACATGCACGGAATTCGCTATGCCCAAGGCTTGAGAGAGAGAGAGAGAGAGAGAGAGAGAGAGAGAGAGAGAGAGAGAGAGAGAGAGAGAGAGAGAGAGAGAGAGAGAGAGAGAGAGAGAGAGAGAGAGAGAGAGAGAGAGAGAGAGAGAGAGAGAGAGAGAGAGAGAGAGAGAGAGAGAGAGAGCAAGCTAGCGTGGAAGGAGAGACTTATTAACGAGGGTAAAAGCTGCCAGTACAGTGTGGTTCAACCAGAGAAACAACATATGACAAACTATTGGAGATTTTCTCAAATCTCGAGGCCATTTTGGACAGAGTATATTTAGTAAGCTTAGTATTGCCTTCCATTTGAAGAACAAATATACAGTTGTCGTGTTCACTAGGCATAGCAACCATCAAGAGTCAGGCTAAAAAAAGATTAAGCATAGTTCAAGAATTCACTAGGTGGCACCCAATGTAATGGTCTACTCAGCGTTCAGTTGCCATTTCACACAAATCATGTCAAGGATATGAAAACAGGGTTATTACAGTCTAGTGATACAAAAATTCAAGGTCAAATAGGGTGCAGTAATATTAAGTTCAAACACAATGCAGATATAGAATTCCTACCTTAGGAAAGTGATCAGTTGAATGTTTCTCGTCCTTTGTTTGCATTACACCAGAGAAGATGTCTCAAGATGCTGTTGTGCGTTTAGTACTATTGACTCACATCAGGCATCAGAAAGTGTTGTCGATTTCCTCAGTACTTTTTTTTTTATCATGCTATGTGCTGGGGCTCATCAGGCTCTCTGTGTGGTTGGCTGCACTGGGCTATTTTTTTCTCCATCCCTACACATTTGCTTTTTTGCTTTGGCATTCACCTCCGGTGTCAGGCTTAGAGTGTTTCCCAGCAGCCTTTCTGATAGCAGTCCTCGTCGTGATTGCTTCCCAGGATCAGAGCAGCGAACGCCAAGAGCAGGCGGCTCAGCATACCACACATGCTGCGGGATCAAAGGTCATTCTTGGAAGCCTAGGATTATGGGGGAGGTAAAAATGTATTTTTTTTTTATCCTTCTGTTTTGTTTTTGATCACCCTAGCTGACCCACCTCAACCTGTACTCCCACGCCACCTCGTCTTAGACCTTAGACTCAGGTGTTATTTCTCAAGAGGGGCTCCTTGCGGGGGCGTAGGGGTCGAGGTTCGGTAACGTAAACAACAGACAAAATCCAACGCAACCTTGAGCAGCGGCAAATGAGATTTGGAGAGAGTTCTAAAGAGACGCCAAGGTCAGTTGATGTGGGATCTGGTGTTCTGTCCCGAGTCTCCCGGAAATAGAGACCGAATCAAAGGCAGCTCATGACTGATACTTCCACGGAGGTCACATCTCTTCTATTACTGCAAGCAGAAAGTATCAAATATACATTACAGTAGCTAGCATATCCACATTGACAGATACTGTACATGATACCCTTTTGTTTATTATGGTCTGTAAATGACTGGGTTGTCCTGCTAGTTACTGTGCAAGTAGCTACTAACGTTTCCACAATTGCTTCAGCAGAACTGTTGTTGTAATGTCAAATGTTTCACTTTGTCCCACATTTTGTATCCAAAAAAGTTTTCAAGAATTTACTGTGAAATGTTTGAATATAATGCAATAGCTTAAATCCTTCATAAAAATCTATCCAGCCTTTAACTTTAAATGAAATGTTTGAAGCTAAAGACAGATACTGTTTTTATATTAAAAAGCTATACAGATAATTGCACGCTGGTAGGAACCCCAAAAGATAATACTTTTTGTGCAAATTGCAAAATGACTTGTTCAAAATGATAAATAATACGATGAGACGTACTTTCTCCTAAGACATTCTTATCGCTGACTGTAACTCAAGACTTTGCATTTTTGCATATTAGAAATACCCATTATTACTTACAGTATTTACGCTAACAATTACGTTGTAAAATTGCATTATTATTATGAAGCCTGAATATTCATACAAAATACATTGTGAAAACAATGTCTGAAATGGTGGTGGATTAATGAAGTGCCACAAACAATAGATCTGGTTGTTTTAACATATTAACACCCATCATATTACCTGCATTGATCAGTCATATAGGGTATCTTTAATTCAAAATGTGCAAGAAACTGTATTAAATGCATGTGAAAATGGATTTCATAGTATCGCTGTCATCACGATTTACAATTGAATAACAATTATAAGTAATGAGCATGACAAGTGGTAAGTATAGAGTCCCATTTTATGCTGACATAAGCCATTTTGAAATAGTTAGCCGTAGGTTTGGATAAGATTTTCTTTGTGTCTTCTTGATTAAAACAACCCTTACCAGCCAACCACAACTTTCCGTAAATCTGTATCGACTAATGTGTTTTCAAACAGTATGATTGAGTTGTGAAAAGTTGCATATGTGGTACACATCTTCATTTGCTGAATGAACATGTTCCGTATGTACAGTGCCTTCAGAAAGTATTTACACTCTTTGACATTTTCCACATTTAGTTGTGTTACAGCCTCACTGGCCGACACACAATACCCCATAACGTCAAAGTGGAATTAAGCTGAAAGTATCGAGTCAGTAGGTATTCAACCCCTTTGTTATGGCAAGCCTAAATATGCTCAGGAGTAAAAATGTGCTTAACAAGTCACATAGTAAGTTGCATGGACTCAATCTGTGTGCAATAATCATTTTTAACCGGATTTCTGAATGACTACCTCATCTCTGTACCCTAGACATACAATTATCTGTAAGGTCCCTCAGTTGAGCAGTGATTCAACCTCACAGATTCAACCTCAAAGACCAGGGAGGTTTTACAATGCCTCACAAAGAAGGGCACCTATTGGTAGATGGGTAAAAAAAAGCAGACATTGAATATCCCTTTGAGCATGGTGAAGTTATTCATTACACTTTGGATGGTGCATTAACACAACCAGTCACTACAAAGATACAGGCGTCGTTCCTTAGTCAGTTGCTGGAGAGGAAGTAAACCGCTCAGGGATTTCACCATGAGGCCAACGGTGACTTTAAAACAGTTAGAGTTTAATGGCTGTGATAGGAGAAAACTTAGGATGGATGATCAACAACATTGCACTTACTCCACAATACTAACCTAAATGACAGAGTGAAAAGAAGGAAGACTGTTCAGAATAAAAATATTCCAAAACATGAGTCTTGTTTGCAACAAGACACTAAAGTAAAAATACAAAACATTTGGGAAAACAATATACTTTTTGTCCTGAATAAAAAAGTATTATGTTTGGGGGAAATCCAATACAACACGTTACTGAGTACCACTCTATATTTTCAAGCATAGTGGTGGCTGCATCATGTTATGGGTATGCTTGTAATCATTAAGGACTGGGAAGTTTTTCAGGACAAAAAAAATTAAGGAAAGGAGCTAAGCACAGGCAAAATACTAGAGGAAAACCTTGTTCAGTCTGCTTTCCACCAGACACTGGGAGATTACTTCACCTTTCAGCAGGACAATAACCTAAAACACAAGGCAAAATCTACAGTGGAGTTGCTTACCAAGAAGACAGTGAATGTTCCTGAGTGGCCGAGTTAGATTTTCAAGTAGATTTAAGTCAAAACTCTATGGCAAGTCCTGAAAATTATTGTCTAGCAATTATCAACAAGCTATTTTACAGAATTGAATAATTTTTAAAAGAATAGTGGCAAATGTTGCACAATCCAGCTATGGAAAGCTCTTAGAGACGTACTCAGAATGACTCACAGCTGTAATCGTTGCCTAAGGTGTTTCTACAAAGTATTGACTCAGGGGTGTTAAAACTTACAGTACCAGTCAACATTTTGGACACACCTACTCATTTTAGGATTTTTCATTATTTTTACTATTTTCTACATTGTAGAATAATAGTGAAGACATCAAAACTATGCAATAACACGTATGGAATCATGTAGTAACCAAAAAAAGTGTTAAACAAATCTTCATATATTTTAGATTTTAGATTCTTCAAAGTAGCCACTCTTTGCCTTGATGACAGCTTTGTACACTCTTGGCATTCTCTCAACCAGCTTCACAAAGAATGCTTTTCCAACAGTCTTGAAGGAGTTCCCACTTGTTGGCTGCTTTTCCTTCACCCTGTGTTCCAACTTGAATTTTGAGTTTAACACTTTTTTGGTTACGACATGATTCCATATTTGTTTTTTTTATAGTTTTGATGTCTTCACTCTTATCCTGCAATGTAGAAAATTGGGAAAATAAAGAAAAACCCTTGAATGAGTAGGTGTGTTCAAACGTTTGACTGGTACTGTATGTAGCAAGGCAGCAACACATAACAACACAGCATGGTAGCAACACAACATGACAACAACATGGTAGCAACACAACAAGGTAGCAGCACAAGACATGGTACAAAAATTATTAGGCACAGACAACAGCGCAAAGGGCAAGAAGGTAGGGACAACAATACATCACGCAAAGCATCCTCAACTGTCAGTAAGTGTGTCCATGATTGAGTCTTTGAATGAAGAGACTAAGATAAAACTGTCCAGTTTGAGTGTTTGTTGCAGCTCGTTCCAGTCGCTAGCTTCAGCGAACTTAAAACAGGAGCGAGAGTGTACTGTACTGGAGTGTACTGTACTGGAGTGTACTGGAGTGTACTGTACTGGAGTGTACTGCACTAACTACATGTGAGCTACAGTGCTAAATTAGAATAGCTATGATGAGCCGGAGCGCAAAGTCATAAAAAGCTATTGTTTTAAAAGGTTTAAAAAATCCTCTTTGTACAGCTTTCAAAGTAACAAAGTAAAGTAAACATTTTCATGCCTATTTTATATTTCACAAGAAGACCCTATTCAATATTTCAAGAGAAGTTAAGGAACCTTTCTGTCCTTCTCAAATTCAATGAAATAACAGTCTATATTTTGAAAGACAAATAATGTTTTTTTTTTTATTATTGAAATTATTTAGACTATCACGCTGGTTGTGAGCCCTCGCTGGTAACACATGATTTCCTGCTGTTTGTTAAGGTCAACAGGAGTAATGGTATAGAGAAGGGGAGGCTCTGGAGTCGGGACTGTGGTAGAAGACAGACCCAGTCCCAAAGAACCATGTGTTTCTCTCCCTCTCCGTCTCCATGGCCCCTGTGATTCCAATGCTATCTCAGCGTGCTAGAAGGGAGTTGTCAGAGTGCTATTAAGTGATGTGTTATTTACACATCATAAGCCATTCTATTACATTTGACATCCAGAAGGCCCATTTCACCACTGTTCTCAGTGTGCCAGGGCCTTGTTGCTCTCTGTTTGCTCTCGGGCCCCGCATGCTGATTGGGTGATTTTGTGTTATGACATTCCAATACTGTGGACCTTGCGTGAGGTCGTTCCTCTGATATAGTCTGAAAGCATTCATTATTTGGGGGGGGGGGATAGACAAAAGGTCAGTGATGGGATGGGGCGTTATGGAGTGGAGGTGGGATTTACAATTGGGTGGGGGATTAAGTTGTCTCTCTTATATCTCTTACTTACAATAAATCCACACGTTTCCATCCAAAGGATCTTGTTTAAACTGGGGAAGTGCATGAAGAAAATCTTTGACTTATTTCAAATTCATTGAGTTCAGCATAACATTGCTGGTCAGGGTGAGCCCTGAGACTCTAAAGTTGACCCGTATAGGGAATATCTCTGATCCAAAATATTGGAATTGTCTTCTCATTGTCGTCCCCAAAAACCATCCTGCCATTTACAGAAAGCATTAAAAAAATATTTGACGTCTTATAATAGGATCTGTAACTAGTGTTGACATAGGTGCCCCCAGGAAAATAAATCTGGTTCAGCTATTGGTGTGAGTGACCCTTGACTGAACCCATAGAAAGCCTTAATGCAGGTGATGGGTTATTAAGTTCCCCAACTACATGTACTCTAGTACCTGGCCACAGATATAATAGTGTAGCACAAATCGGTATGACACAGTATGCAGTGGCGGTAGGTATCCTAGCGGTTAAGAGCGTTGGCCCAGTAGCCAAAAGGTTGCTGGTTTGAATCCACAAACGGACTGGGTGACAAATCTGTCAATGTGCCCTTGAGCAAGGCACTTAACCGTGATTGCTCCTGTAAATTGTCCTGGATAAGAGCCGTGTGTAAAATGCATAAGGAATGTCGACACATTCACTTTTATGCGTATGTTGAAAAGCTGACGTATTTACTTGGCAACACAAGAACCACGACAATACAAGAATGCACTCTCTCAATGAACTTCTGCTGTATTGCCCATTATGTATTTACAATTGTTTTTAAATACTCCAGCATACACGGGACAGTATCTCCCAGCACCACAAAGGAGACACGCTTGGTAGTAAGTGCATTAACCCTCTTCTAAAGTACTATGTATGTATTTAGCCCATGTGATTTTGCATTATATTTTGAAGTTTATAACAGGCTAATAATATGACTATTATTATTATTAATAATAATAATAATACAATTTCAACCTCCAAGCTTTGAGCATTCAGTGCAACTAAAAGTTACGGGTAATTAGAGGGTAATATGCTGTACAACATATGAGACAAAGCTGTCTATATAACTGTAAATGAAATGTTTACAGTTCATTATGGGGAAAACACAGTGGTCCCACACCTGTTACTGTAAATTATACGTTTACAGTTCATTATGGGGAATACACAGTGGTCCCACACCTGTTACTGTAAATGATACGTTTACAGTTCATTATGGGGAATACACAGTGGTCCCACACCTGTTACTGTAAATGATACGTTTACAGCTCATTATGGGGAATACACAGTGGTCCCACACCTGTTACTGTAAATGATACGTTTACAGTTCATTATGGGGAATACACAGTGGTCCCACACCTGTTACTGTAAATGATACGTTTACAGTTCATTATGGGGAATACACAGTGGTCCCACACCTGTTACTGTAAATGATACGTTTACAGTTCATTATGGGGAATACACAGTGGTCCCACACCTGTTACTGTAAATGATACGTTTACAGTTCATTATGGGGAATACACAGTGGTCCCACACCTGTTACTGTAAATTATACGTTTACAGTTCATTATGGGGAATACACACTGGTCCCACACCTGTTACTGTAAATGATACGTTTACAGTTCATTATGGGGAATACACAGTGGTCCCACACCTGTTACTGTAAATGATACGTTTACAGTTCATTATGGGGAATACACAGTGGTCCCACACCTGTTACTGTAAATGATACGTTTACAGTTCATTATGGGAATACACAGTGGTCCCACACCTGTTACTGTAAATGATACGTTTACAGTTCATTATGGGGAATACACAGTGGTCCCACACCTGTTACTGTAAATGTTACGTTTACAGTTCATTATGGGGAAGACACAGTGGTCCCATACCTGTTACTGTAAATGATACGTTTACAGTTCATTATGGGGAATACACAGTGGTCCCACACCTGTTACTGTAAATGATACGTTTACAGTTCATTATGGGGAATACACAGTGGTCCCACAGAACCTTAACACCAAATGTGTCACTAGTGCGATGAAAGAGCTCACAGCTCAGACATAACGCAACAGTTGTGAGCCAAAATTAAAGGACGTGTCGAGTTCCTCTTCTACACCGAGAGTACAGTATGAGTCATTTGAAATCGATAGGCCACTCCGACAATCTGGTGTTAGGGACAGAAATGTGCACCAGCCATCATGTTGTTAAAGTAATTTACAACCGACTTTTATTGGTCTGTCCCTAACAATGACATTTCCCATCTGTAAAGACATCCATAAAAATGATAACAGTGTACAGCAAGTGCAAAGTTTTCATTTGCGGGGGTTGGGGGGGGAGACAATAAATCATGTACAGACCCATGTGAGAAGGCAGATTGGAATCTATCGTAAAGTCTCTAGACTGTTCTCCACTCCTGTCTCTCATCCCCAGGTCTCTCCTCTAGCGAGCAGTACCTCATCAGCGAGTTGGAGTCGGCCCCAGTGGGATGAGTCTCTGTGGTTATCATACACCATCTAGTGGCTACAGTGGGTTAAAGGAGATGCAGCAGGCCACTGTGACCCAGCACCTCTCGGTCTTCACGTTGCAGTGTGGAGAGGTGCCTCCATTCATGGAAAAGGAATGAACAGAGCTGGTTGAGGATGCACTGCCGAGCCCAACATTACAGCCAGTTGCGGTATTATGTTCTGGGTTCCAGTTGTAGCTAAGAAAAAAATGTGGACGTGGCTGTAGAAAACAATTGTTTGGGAAATATGATAAATCACAATAATAGTTATTCACCATTAGGATAAAAGCACAGTTTATTTACAATTTATGCCTTTCATGTCTGTATTTGAGTCCTAAATGAATTCAGTATAATCTCAATAGCACATGGTATTGCATGGCATGAGAAATTTGATGTATTTGCCAAATCAATAAATAATTGTGAATCGTATAGGTGACTACCTCAAATACAGACATGAAAGGCATAAATTGTTGCTATAGACACAGTAATGATGTACATATAGGCACTCAGTGAGCATAACTCTCCTAACCCCTCAGCCTGATCACTGTAATCCTAATCTCAACATGGGTTTACAGAATTATCGGTCACCTCGAGTTCAAAGGGGCAAAGGTGATTGAGATACTGTATTAGTTGAGGAGAGGAATACAATGATTCAGTATAGTTTAATGGTGTACGCAGAATGTTGCCTACAGGTTCAAGGGGAATGGTATAAACATGTCAAATGAATGTTATATTTATCATTTCAGAGGTGTTGAGATATGAGATTCAGGTTGTCCAGTCTAGGTTGCTTTGAAGCATGATGTGTGAATTGAATGTGATCTCTAAAAAGGATACAGAGGAATTGAGATTTGAGCAGAATGTGGTTCACATTACAGAGACACGTTACAGAGATATATAAGAATGTGTGAAAGCAATGCACTCGCAATCCCCTCATTTCACAAGCCTATTATCCAATTGAAAACTGATCCTCAGTGAACTCCCATTGTGTGCCTCTCTCAAAGAAGAAATGTACCAAATAGATCTCAAGTCTCAAAAGTGGAGGCTGTGGAGTTTGAGTTACAGATGTGACCATTTAAAAAAAAAATGTTTACTAAGAGTTCTTGCACAGAGACCCTGTGAGCCAGAAAGGCTCCACCTGTTTCATAACCTTGTTGAGGCTGGAGCACCATTTTATCTGACTTCTCTGCCCTGAATGAAAATGTCTCAGTGTGACAATGTCAAACAGGGTATGCTAATGATTCATCCCTGTACAGTAAGCATTTCATGGTAAAAAGAGCCCCCACTTGGTGGATCTCCTAATGGGTTGTGACTTCTGCTGTCAACGGCTCAGCTACGTGCTCTCTTCCTGTAATTTCCACCCATATTCACTGTTCACCGATGTGCTTTCAATAAGACACGTTTACAATAGTTTCTGTCAAACCAGGAATGGGAAATCTATGGTGTTTGTAACAGCAGCTTCATAGAGTTTATGGATAAACTTTGATAGGAGAACCTCTGGCTGATAACTCAACAAACATATTCCCATTTTATGTCCCATTTTATGTCACATACTGGGAGGAGAAATTAAAAAAGGTGTCACAGGACACCTCATTTTATAGCTGAGAAAAAGAAAACTCTGCACTATTTTTCTAAGGATTTATTTTAATCAGGCCCGGAACCTCCATTCCATTTGTTCCTCTGACTGGTGATGCAATCCCTGCAGTCCAAAACCCTCCAGTCATTAAATTGTTTTAACGTGAACTGAAAGCACTTGTGCAAATAAACAGACAGTTACAGTGGATAGAAAGGTATCCCTGTGTCCACGCATGAACCAACAGTGACTAATTCCAAGTTGTGCCTTTTATCTTGTTAATCCCATTGCAATGCAGTTTTCAGGTCTTAGAAAATACTTATGAATTACATCTAATAGGCTTCAAATCAAGTACTAATTAAAACTGCATTAACCTTAATGAATCTGAAAAATGGAGACCCCAATTTATTGGAGTTGTGTTTATACAACAGCTGGTTTCAATAATACATGACGCAACCTGCTCTTTGGGATGAACTCCTCTTCTTAATGTGAACCTGTGTGTGTGTGTGTGTGTGTGTGTGTGTGTGTGTGTGTGTGTGTGTGTGTGTGTGTGTGTGTGTGTGTGTGTGTGTGTGTGTGTGTGTGTGTGTGTGTGTGTGTGTGTGTGTGTGTGTGTGTGTGTGTGTGTGTGTGTGTGTGTGTGTGTACGGTGCGTTTGTCCCTCCTCGTTATTACAAGCCTCGTTAGAGGTTAACTTAGCAACATTAAGGCACCTTTAGAATCAGGAAAACAGACGAAGCAGCATTGTGCCAATCAGCGTCACAGGTGTTCATAATTGTCTGACTAATTGCTTCATTACTTATTTTAAGGCCTGAGCCCCGTTGAGCACCGTCTGTGGTTCCATCACATCTGCATTTTGTGAAGCCCACTTCAGCTTCCATGGGAAGTCTCTCCAGAGTTTTAACATGTATCTGCTTGTTACCTTGATTTCCCACGAGGACATCCTGTATTTATTCGCTGATTCCAACTCAAACGCCTTTAATGGAAATTCCCATGGTGGTATATGAGCTGTGGGCAATGTGCTTATGACAATTTGTTGTCGGCTATCTCATTAGTAATTGAGAGAAGAGTGTTGTAAAAAGACCACGTAAATGACGCCATTCATGTCATTGTTTTAGCCCTATTGTTTAGGGTGCAGTGTCCTAGCGGGCTTCAGGCTAATATTGACAGATCTTTCATGACTGCTGTGAGTTACAGCCTCAGTCTGTTGCTGAGGGGACCCAGAAGAGACCTGCCATCCTAATGAATAAGGGACCACAAATGAGTGGAGGACCTGGGGAAACACTGATTTTCTATCACTGAGGCATCAGCATAACCGCCAGCTTATCAGGGATCTGATTTCAACCTATGATATTATCTCGGTCATGTCAAGATGTGTGTAAATGACACAACAAAGCTACTCACTTGTCACCCTTTTGAACTAGAATGTCCATAGCTGTCAAAGTATGCTATTCCTTTATGGTCATTATATTTGGAAGTATGAACAGAGCAGAGTTCCTCAATATTAATGAGACATTGAACATGCTATAAACAGGAAGTACAGTGAGAAATCCCATCTCTTAGACCAATAGGACCCCCCCTCCCATTTCACCCATGTGAAATTACTTGGAGAAGAAAAAAACTCCAACCCGAGCCACCTTTGCCCACCCACATAGGCAATGAGGCAGTTATGGATCCATGCTCATGTCTTCAAGTCTGGGCTTGTGCAGACCAATTATGTCCTAATCATCAATGGATGTGACCTGTGGCTTATGGCAGATGTTTGTCAAAGCCCCCATGTATCCGTCTGTATTTCAGAGGGATTTGAAGTGATGGCGGGAATGTGAAATCTATACTACCCTCTGATGGATCTGTCTCTCCCCAGCATGAAATGCTTCTGGTCAAATGTCAATCATGTCATCTTTGTCTATGCTGGTTATCCCATTGAGATAACATCGATGTATCCCAAAGTGGCCAAAATCTTCAAATTCAAAATGACCATAGCGGCACAATGGCAACGGGTACTATAATGTTCACTTGAAATTCAGTCCCATGAAATGACATGAATCACAAAAAAAGTGTTCTATATACCTTGCAAGCCATCAACTAATGAACTGCTGTGGATGTTGCCCCTCTCTAGCAGTTTGCATGTCAATGTTACCACAGTATTAGACCTATCATACAACAAGCCTCGTTCCTCTACGTATAGCCCCTTCTATCCATAGGTTATCAATAACAGTCGTCAGATAATAATCATTTCTATGACCTTTTCCTTAAGAGATTGAACCGGGAGTTCATGTTTCAAAAACAGTAAACACATTCATCAAGACCTGAATGCAACACTTGACAAGAAATGCACGCAGGGGCTCACAAAGACAGGCCCCGTCCATATTTACATAATCTACACCATCCTCTGAAATAGTCCTTTCCAGAGGAAAGAGTTAATTCAATTACAAATCATTTGAAAGTAGAATATCTTTCTTCTCCTAGTCAGATGATTGGTGGGCATGTCCAAACTTGATTCTCCCTGACAACACAGCTAATGGTTGTTCTAGTCACTCAGGCATGCTCAAGCCTTTAGAGAATTCAGGAGTGTCTCGTGTAATGTCAACATTCTAGCCAAAACATGCTATACACGATTTAAATCAGGGATCAGATCATTACGATTATTGTTAGGAGGGGGATAATCGCGGTAGAGTCGTAAGGAAACATCAGACAGATTAGACTGAGGTACTGCGAAGTGGAGGGCAAGCGGATCGAAAAAGAAAAGTAGTTTGACTTTAAATATGTTATATGAAATAATATTACGATCAGTAAGTCAAAGCATTGTCCATGGTGCTCCTTCAACAATGGGTATGTCAAAAACAAGTGGCGAAATATTTCATGTTCTCTGCAGCTTAGACTTGGCATCAATACAATAGCTATGGGAAGTGATTTATTTTCTTAAAGCAATTAAATGCCTACTTGATCATTTTTCTGGGTAAATATTATGAGAATGTGGCAAACAAATTAAAAGAGCACTCCATGACTAAACCTATCCCTAGGATTGGGTTGAAACATCGCATTCATATGGAAGCCAAACCTTTTAATCTACATTGGCGGGGGAGGGAGGAAGTGAGGGAGGGAGGGAGGGGTGGGGGGTGGGGGGGTTGAGAAAACAATTCTGAAATGTGCATTCTATTTATGTATGCAGACGATTATTAATTTCAATTTATGTAACCCCACTTACTCCCACAGTTTAATTAATGATGCTTGTTATCGGCTGTGTTTAAGAGGTAATGGACAATGTTGAATTTTGAGTGTTTACAGTGCTGGTGAAATAGCCTGCTTTACCCCCTTTGTAATGTATTGCCAGCGAGCAAGGAGATTAACAGTGTTTGTCATTCTTCCTGCAGCTATGTTACAATGCATACCAAGGAGGGTAGTAGAGGGGGGAAAAGCGACAAGCGTACAACTTTGAGATGGTGATGAGAAATATCTACCATGGTCAGAAGAACAGGCATCACCTGATCCACACCGTAAATTCCTGTTCTAATTGGAGGGAGGCTTTGCGCCAGCGAGGTTCCCGCAAAAAAAAAAAACACAAGAGGAGGGATGGATTGTGAGAGGGGAGGAGGGAAAGAAGGAAGGGAAAGGAGAGGTGGGGAGAGTGCGAGGAAAACATGGCTGCGTCAAGGCCTTGCAAACAATCGCTGGGGACAAGCTCCGTGGCTGCTACATTGATCTATCGTCTTTACCCATGAGAGATCATCATGATTCCTCTCATCTCACTGCAACGTCCACTCCTGTGGACAGCTGGTGGACATGAAACCTGATTGGCCTCTGTAGTACCACCGTGTAGTCTCTTGACACCCAACTTGTCTGTACCACTGCTATGGAGCTGATCATATACTGTACAAGTACATTTCCGAAGATTTCATCAGACAGCACAAAAAGTTATGGAAGGCAAAGGAAATAGACAGACAACACAATAGTGTACATTTACCCAAGCAATTTTATTCCCCATCACTTGCAGGAATGCAATAGATGCAGGATTGGAGGCCTATCAATCTGAGAATGAACATAATTCAAAGACAGTGCTGCTGGAATAAAGAACAGCTGGCAAAACAGGATTATTGAATAATCATAAATCACTTCACCAGGGCATAATCATATTATGACCCACTTAGCTCTTGAGTCCTGTATTTTATGGGTACTTTACAAAGAAGAACGAATCCTTTATATGATGTGTTTCATTTATCCTGTCAAAAAACGATTATTTTAACAGTAACATCATGCAGAGCACACTATATCAGTAACACCACGTCGTGAGAGTTGAGATCCCGTCAGTTTACGTCAGTTTACATCCTGTCAATTGACTGGATTGAGGGCACTTAGTCAATTTAGGGTTGAAAAGCCTCTGAACAAAGGCAAAATAAGACAAACGTGCTTCCCCAAAACAATGGAACAATTTTACGACTGAATAAATCTGTAAGCAGTGTAAACGTATACATTGGATTTCTTCAGCAAAGAAAATCTCAATCTAAAGTAATGTTCTTTAACAAATTAAATTAAGTAAGCAATTAGAGTAATCTATTTTGATTTTACAACCCCCCTTATTCTTCAAAAAAGGCACAAACACTACATATTAGAAGAGGTAAATGGAAGGTCTAAGAAGCTATCCATATAGATAGCTCTATTCCCGTTTTTCATACTAAGAGATGGCAGTTTACCACCTTCATCCTTTCAGACCTATGTAACACAAACACTATTACAAAGACGAGCCTTTCTTGGCTTCAAAGTGTCTGTCTACTAAAAAAGACGAGACGGAGGCACTTGCTGCAGGTGCTCTGTTAGAATGTCGAAAGTGGATGCAACATAGGATGAGGCTTGGTACATATCCATATAGAGGTATTTTATAGCCATAAGGTGTAGTCTAAGGAAGAAAGAGTCAGAGGAACTTAGACTATACGGTTTAACAGTACACTGATTCATAATAAATTTTCAGCAAAAAAAGAAACGTCCTCTCGCTGTCAACTGCGTTTATTTTCAGCAAACTAAACATGTGTAAATATTTGTATGAATATTTGCTGTGAGATGTTACCCCACTCTTCCACCAAGGCACCCGCAAGTTCCCAGACATTTCTGCGGGGAATGACCCTAGCCCTCACCCTCCAATCCAACAGGTCCCAGACGTGCTCAATGAGATTGAGATCCGGGTTCTTTGCTGGCCATGGCAGAACACAGACATTCCTGTCTTGCAGGAAATCACGCACAGAACGAGCAGTATGGCTCGTGGCATTGTCATGCTGGAGGGTCGTGTCAGGATGAGTCTGCAGGAAGGGTACCACATGAGGGAGGAGGATGTCTTCCCTGTAACACAAAGCGTTGAGGTTGCCTGCAATGACAACAAGCTCAGTTTGATGATGCTGTGACACACCGCCCCAGACCATACCGACCCTCCACCTCCAAATCGTTCCCGATCCAGAGTACACCCGTCGGTGTAACGCTCATTCCTTTGACGATAAACGCGAATCCGACCATCACCCCTGGTGAGACAAAACTGCGACTCCTCAGTGAAGAGCACTTTTTGTCAGTCTTGTCTGGTCCAGTGACGGTGAGTTTGTGCCCATAGGCAACGTTGTTGCCAGTGATGTCTGGTGAGGACCTGCCTTACAACAGGCCTACAAGCCCTCAGTCCAGCCTCTCTCAGCCTATTGCGGACAGCCTGAGCACTGATGGAGGGATTGTGCGTTCCTGGTGAAACTCGGGTAGTTGTTGTTGACATCCTGTACCTGTCCCACAGGTGTGATGTTCAGATGTACCAATCCTGTGCAGGTGTTGTTACACGTGGTCTGCCACTACGAGGACAAACAGCTGTCCATCCTGTCTCCCTGTAGCGCTGTCTTAGTCATCTCACAGTACGGATATTGCAATTTATTGCCCTGGCCACATCTGCAGTCCTCATTGCTCCTTGCAGCATGCCTAAGGCACGTTCATGGAGATGAGCAGGGACCCTGGGCATCTTTCTTTTGGTGTTTTTCAGAGTCAGTAGAAAGGCCTCTTTAGTGTCCTAAGTTTTCATAACTGTGACCTTAATTGCCTACCATATGCTGTTAGTGTCTTAACGACCGTTTCACAGGTGCATGTTCATTAATTGTTTATGGTTCATTGAACAAGAATGGGAAACAGTGTTTAAACCTTTTACAATGAAGATCTGTGAAGTTATTTGAATTTTTACTAATTATCTTTGAAAGAGAGGGTCCTGAAAAAGTTTAGGTTGGCCAACATTGTCCAAAATGAATCAATTCATCTAATCAGATTTTTGTTTGTTTACTGAGGTACGACTCATACAAATAAGTAAGTTTATTACAATACTATTACGTATATATCATAAAAATAAAGGCCTAGTTGCTGGTGGAATTGTTGCATAGAGCATTTTGATATATTGGACAGCTTATCATTTACAACAGGATACTTTGTGCATGCTAGCTGATCCTTTAAACTTCCCGTCATTGCGCTAAAGCTTGTTAGCAATGGCTCCAGAAGCTACCTTCAACTTCTTTCAAACTGCATACAGAGACAAAAGGATGGTATCTATGAATTTATTGACAAAATGTCACACCATCCCTGGTTTATAAAATAGAAATATTAGAGGTCCAAGAATCAATCCCTGTGGAATGCCACATTTGATCTCGGAGGAAGTTTACTCTTTTGAAAGTGACAGCTTGCATTCTTCCTTTTAGTGTCACGCCTTGGTCATTGTATCTTGTGTTTTTGTTATATGTTTGGGTAGGCCAGGGTGTGACATGGGTTTATATGTTGTATTTCGTATTAGGGTTTGTATTAATTGGGAGTGTGTATTATTAGGGGTGTGTCTAGTTAGGCTTGGCTGCCTGAGGCGATTCCTAATTGGAGTCAGCTGATTCTAGTTGTCTCGGATTGGGAACCGTATTTAGGTAGCCTGAGTGCGCGTTGTTTTCGTGGGTGATTGTACCTGTCTTAGTGTTAGTCACCAGATAGGCTGTATTAGTTTCATTCGTTTGTTGTTTTCTTCTTCCGTTATTTCTTGTACCGCTTTATCTTTATTAAAGGTCATGAGTAACCTACACGCTGCATTTCGGTCTGCCTCCCTTCTAACAGCAGACGAAGTTCATTACAGAATCACCCACCACGATTCACAGACCGAGCAGCGTGTGAACTGGCAGGATCTGAAGGTGGACGTTATGGACAACAGAAGCAAGGATTATACGACGTGGGAAGAAATCGACAGGTGGGCAGCCGACCCAGGGCGAGTGCAGGAGCCCGCCTGGGATTCCCTGCAGCAATGCGAAGAGGGCTATACACGTATGGAATCGAGAAGGAAAGCATTGCTATACAGAGCGAAAACTGAAGGTAACAGGGGAAAGCGCAGAGAGAGAGTGGCTGAGTCAGGAAACAGACC
Source organism: Oncorhynchus gorbuscha (assembly GCF_021184085.1). Lineage (NCBI taxonomy): Eukaryota > Metazoa > Chordata > Actinopteri > Salmoniformes > Salmonidae > Oncorhynchus > Oncorhynchus gorbuscha. The sequence goes on from NC_060180.1 coordinate 27,544,928, forward strand.
TGAGCCTACTCTCCCTGTTAATCGTGAAGAGCAGTTGCAATGGGAGAGAATGCATCATTTGGAGATTTGGACATGGGAGAAGGAATTAGACGGTCAAGGACCCTGGGAGCAGCCGGGAGAATATCGCCGTCCCAAGGAGGAAATAGAGGCAGCTAAAGCGGAGAGGCGTATGTATGAGGAGGCAGCACGGCGACGCGGTTGGAAACCGGAAAAACAGCCCAAAAAAATTATTGGGGGGGAGCTAGAAGGGAGAATAGTTATGCCAGGTAGGAAACCTGCGCATACTCCCTGTGCTCACCGTTGGGCTAGAGAGACCGGGCAGGCACCGTGTTATGCTATGGAGCGCACGGTGTTTCCAGTGCGGGTGCAGAGCCAGCTGCGACTCATACCAGCCCTTCCTATTGGCCGGGCTAGAGTGGGCATCGAGCCAGGTAAGCTTGGGCAGGCTCGGTGCTCAAGAGCTCCAGTGCGCCTGCACGGTCCGGTCTATCCAGAGCCACCTCTACACACCAGTCCTCCGGTAGCAGCTCCCCCCCGCACCAGGCTTCCTGTGCGTGTCCTCGCGCCAGTACCACCAGTTCCAGCACCACGCACCAGGCCTCCAGTGCGCCTCGCCTGTTCAGCGCAGCCAGTGCTTTTCTCCTCTCCGGCGCTGCCGGAGTCTCCTGTCTGTCCAGCGCCACCAGTGCTACCAGTCGGCCCAGCGCGTCCAGTGCGCATCGCCTGTTCAGCACAGCCAGTGCTTTTCTCCCCTCCTGTGCTATCGGAGTCTCCAGCCTGTTTAGCGCAGCCAGAGCCTTTCTCCTCTCCGGCGCTGCCGGAGTCTCCTGTCTGTCCAGCGCCACCAGTGCTACCAGTCGGCCCAGCGCGTCCAGTGCGCCTCGCCTGTTCAGCGCAGCCAGAGCTTTTCCTCTCCTGCACTGTTGGAGTCTCCCGCCTGTTCAGCTCAGCCAGAGCCTTTCTCCTCTCCTGTGCTGCCGGAGTCTCCTGTCGGCCCAGCGTCACCAGTCTGCCAGGATCCACCAGAAGTGCCAGTCTGCCAGGACCCGCCAGAAGTGCCAATCTGCCAAGATCTTCTAGATCGGCCAGACAACCTTAATCATCCAGGTCCACCAGCCAGCCAGGATTTACCGGAGCCTACTACCTGCCTGAGCTTCCTCTCAGTACTGAGCTTCCTCTCAGTACTAGGCTCCCTCTCTGTACTGGGCTCCCTTTCAGTACCGAGCTTCCTCTCAGTACCGAGCTTCCCCTCAGTACCGGGCTTCCCCTCAGTACCGGGCTTCCCCTCAGTACCGGGCTTCCCCTCAGTACCGGGCTGCTTCGGTCCCGGGCTGCCCCTCTGTCCCGGGCTGCCCCTCTGTCCCGGGCTGCCCCGCTGTCCTGAGTTGCCCCTCTGTCCTGAGTTGCCCCTCTGTCCTGAGTTGCCCCTCTGTCCTGAGTTGCCCCTCTGTCCCGAGCTGCCCCTCTGTCCCGAGCTGCCCCTCTGTCCCGAGCTGCCCCTCTGTCCCGAGCTGCCCCTCTGTCCCGAGCTGCCCCTCGGTCCCGAGCTGCCCCTCAGTTATGTGGGGATCAGGGTGAGGACTATTAGGCCATGGTCGACGGAGAAGGTGGATTATCCTAGGACGCGAAGGGGAGGAACTAGGACATTAATGGAGTGGGGTCCACGTCCCGAGCCAGAACCGCCACCATGGACAGACGCCCACCCGGACCCTCACTATGCTCTTGAGGTGCGTCCCGGAGTCCGCACCTTAGGGGGGGATTTTGTCACGCCTTGGTAATTGTATCTTGTGTTTTTGTTATATGTTTGGGTAGGCCAGGGTGTGACATGGGTTTATATGTTGTATTTCGTATTAGGGTTTGTATTAATTGGGAGTGTGTATTATTAGGGTTGTGTCTAGTTAGGCTTGGCTGCCTGAGGCGATTCCTAATTGGAGTCAGCTGATTCTAGTTGTCTCGGATTGGGAACCGTATTTAGGTAGCCTGAGTGCGCGTTGTTTTCGTGGGTGATTGTACCTGTCTTAGTGTTAGTCACCAGATAGGCTGTATTAGTTTCATTCATTTGTTGTTTTCTTCTTCCGTTATTTCTTGTACCGCTTTATCTTTATTAAAGGTCATGAGTAACCTACACGCTGCATTTCGGTCTGCCTCTCTTCTAACAGCAGACGAAGTTCATTACATTTAGATTGCTGGAGAACCACAACAAGGACACAGCAATAAATCACTCACACTTATAGTATTAAGCTTTTGCAGTAAAATATCATAATAAATGGTATCAAATGATATGGTAATACTATGTTACCAATGGTATTGTTAATTACGCTGCCACTTACACAAATGATTACATGGGACCTCCTCACTGGTTAGATCCAGTAAACTCCCTGGCGATAACTCCTTGCATTAACAATATAATACAGTACACTGATCCAGGAATAAGATAGACAATGCTTACCAAGGTCAAGGAAGCTCCCAAGCATAATTACTAATACGGCAAACACAAAGGCATTGTTATTGGACAAGTATAATGCCAGACATTACCAGAGCAAAATGGCAGTCTCTATCAGCGAACAGCCTAGGAAGACATAGGGCGGGCATCAATTTAGCCTACTTATCTAAAGTCTCTAATTACTTGGTTTATTTGATAAACAGAACAAGAAAAATCCTTAAATGATTCCGCAAGATCCAAAGGGGATTAATTTCTCACTCCTTGAAAAAACAAATCACGGGTAGAATCCCTTATTTCACTCTTTAATCACGCATTAATTAGGAGCAATAGGGGCACCAGTTACACTTGGCATTTTGGAAGATTGGGGGAGTAAAAAGCCTCTATTAGCCTCTCCAGAGGAAGAGGCAAACACATCAGGCTAAGACAAAGGCTCCACAATCATACAGAACAGCAGGAAGTGAGGATTGGGGGAAAGAGGATCTGGGCTCATGAAAGTCCCACACAATGCTGATATTTCCTCAATGCAGAGCCACAGTAAAAACCATCAATGACACGGTCTAGAACACTGTTCTATTAAGAATAACGAGCCCAAACTCCAGTGGATTATGCGCTGTCCAGCCATGATTAGAATGGTGAAGTTACGGCATGGCTTGGAATTGTATTTACATGGCAATTTCCAACCATCCACTAGGGTCAACGTGAGTGCCTGGTACCATCCAGGGTGTTGGGGATGGGTTTGAGGATGAGTTTAAAACGTGAACTACGGCTCTGCGCATTGCAGGTTCAATCCCAGTGCTAGGCATTGTTGTGTAACAAAACAAAAGAATGTTTTTTTAAACCTATCCCTATCCCAAACCTCAACCCTAACCACTCCTAAACTTAAGTTTCGGTTTCAGTTTGGCTGACAGCTAACAGATGGCTAAACACCCCTTAGTTAAAGGGGCAACACACCCCGTAATCTCTTTTGCCTGCAGTTGTGTCAAATGTCTCCATATGCCTTGAAGGTTGCATTGAAAATATCTATTTGATTGTGTATATTATGGCCCTTAAATGAAATGTATGAATTACTGACTTAATCAATTAATTGATTACCAGGTCACGGATTAGTGAAATGTCTACTCAAAACGTAATTTCTGGTGCAGGAATGTACGTTATGTTTTCTTGTTCCCTTCACTGACTTCACCTTGTGCCTCAATCAGCAACATGTACTAAAAATCATTGTAAATGTGCTCCTATTAGCAACTTGTACTGGAAAACCATGTGAGAGGGATCATCTACACCTCTGAAATTCACAAGAGCGTTAATATTATCTTCATTGCATATCGCGCTTGAATATCATATCGTATACGATATATATGACTATCGTATAGTATATCGTGATATATTCATTTATAAACTGGGTGGTTCGAGCCCTGAATGCTGGCTGGCTGACAGCCATGGTATATCACGGGCATGACAAAACTTTTTTACAGCTCAAATGACATTGGTAACCAGTTGATAATAGCAATAAGGCACCTCGGGGGTTTGTGGTATATGGCCAATATACCACGGCTGAGGTGTGGATCCAGCCATTCCTGCGTTACATTGTGTTTAAGGACAGTCCTTAGCCGTGGTATATTGGCCATATACCACACCTTCTTGTGCCCTATTGCTTAAGTATATCGCATTTAAGCACATATTGCACTAAACTAGCGTTGATAGAGTTCATAATGGTGGCCACCCTTCTATTCAGCATTTACCCATCTTTTCTTTTTACCACTGCATCCCTGAATACAGCGTTGTAGAGACGAATACCCAATCTAGACAGGGGAGAACAATGGAACGCTCCCCCCCCCCCCCAACACCTGGCCAAGCTTCAAACGATAGATGTCTTTAGTGATGTCTGTTGACTTGTCATTAGAATCTTTATAGTTTGTTCCTTTACAAAATGAAGAATTGTAAGGGGCAGAGCGAAAGACCGAGGCTCTGAAGTGTGTTTTGAAATCATTATGCTCTCGCTCTGTTTTCTTGTTTCACCAGCTTCAATAGAGGGGTAGCTTTACAAGCAATCTTGGCCTTGTTTGTTTAAGGTAATTACTACTTGTCCTCCCATCCTTCCAGCCCAGATGATGCGAGAAAATGACTGTTCCTCTACTTCAATCAATGCTGAGAAAAGAAAAAGGGAGAAAGGGGAACAGGAGAAAGCAGATGGGGGAGAGGGGTGTTACTGAGAGAGGGAAACTCTGTGAGAGACACACAGCTCCCTCCCTGCATGACAAGAAAGGGCACTGTCTCTGATTAATTAGCGTGAGTTGGTAATCAATTGAATAAGTCTGAAGTTGATGGTGAGAGGTCCCGTTTGGCGGGGCCTGGCTAAGCTTAGCGCTCTGTTCGGGGGCCCTCTCTTTCTTCCACTGAGTAAACAAACGGTCTCTATTTACCTAAAGAGTTGTTTCGTTTTTTTGCCGTGGTCTATTTTGCCAAAACTGCCTGAAAGCCTCACAACACTGCATAAGTCATTTCCAAACTAATTTAATTGCAGCCTTTTGAAACACGTATAGGGTGAAGGCACCTCTGGTCACTGGTCCTATAAAGGACGTTTTAGCATCTTAGTATTCAGTTCAGTTCTCTCCCAATCCAAACTCCAGATATGGTCGGTCTTTTTCACTCAGTCTGGATGGCAAATCTCATGAAAAGACTTTTGTCGGCTGAACATTGTGGAAAACATTACTTCAATGATCTGCCAGAAAGTCTTACACTGCCGTAAGCATAGCATTATACTTGATAGAGAATATTAGGACTGTTATTTTCATTGTTGTAAAAAATTTTTTTGCCAATGTGTACTTTGGTATCTGCACTCATCATCGTAGATGGGTGTGATGTGGGCATCAAACATGTTCAGAAAGTCTAAGACCACCCAGGACAGCATTATCTCGTCCTTTTGAAGATGATTCATCTTCTCTCACGCTCGTCTCTTTGTCTCTGCGCTGCATTTTCAAGCAGCAAACCTTGAAATGTCACAAAAGCGAGAGATGGGATGCAAGGTCTCTACACCATTTAAGAGAGAAAAATAAACAATTTCTATAAATGTGACAACTTCTTCTAAATGAATGACTTTCAGACCAGTCGTGTTCAGACTGGACGTAATGCCATAAATCTGTCTTGCCTCCATACATAGAAATATTTTACAATCTAATGTGGGTTCTTGTCTTTATTTACAAAGTGTGTTGGTAACCCTACCATTGTCTACCATGTCTACTATGCCATGGGCACTTGCCATAAACGGAATTCTGTTTAAATTACATGTTATGTCCTACCCCACGTGGTCTTATCTGACAGTTATGTAGGCCTTGTGATGGAGACCTCAAACCATTTTATATTTGGAATAAAAACATCCAAGAAAATCTAACATAAAAAGGATAGAGTGAAAGATATACTTATATTGCTTGTACTACTTTGTGTTCGTTTGAAAAAGTTGTTTATGACATGGTACAGCAGTTGGTTCCAAATCAAACTCACAGCCCTTGATAAGGGCCTGCCACATAACCCATGCAGTTAATGATAGTCCGTTGTTACAACACAAAGCCAGTCAAGTAGCTGATAGTGCACAGAAATTATTTAAGCAGTGTTAAGTGGCCTATTGTCATTCAAATGATAAATATGCTTGGCAGAGGTTTTAGAATGGCTTTTACAAAGCACAGCTATTGTTTGTGTCGAGACAAGGTTTTCGGAAGTCAGAATTGAGGGAATTACTTTGGAGAGTTTCACGAAGTTCCTTGGGGTTTGAAGACAAATTGGTTCCACGCTCATTAGGCCTTCCCTAACAGTCAGACGAGCCTTAAACATCACAACCTTCTGCCTTGACTGCAACAGCAAGGACAGGAGTGTCACAAAGCTGCAGACGAGAGTGACGAATGGCTCAATGAAGCACTACATTTTGCACACATTTATTTTCTTCAAGCAGTTCAAGACTACCACAATAGGAACATTTACTTGTGTGTACATTACATCAATGCTAAGCTAACACGTTAAGGTACACGTTAGCCTCTAATTTCTAGGTTATAAGTATGTATATAAGCAGCTTATAAGGCCTTTATGATGTCTTACTAACCATATATTAGGCCTTAACTAAGTGATTTGTTAGTCAAACACTAGAAGTCATGTAGTACTGGCCAATCCTTAATAACCTCATCATTACCTATAATAAAGGTATATTTAGAGTTAATAAAGAGCTAGTTAAACAAGAAACAGATTCTTAGTCAGCTTTTCTCAATGTGGGACGAATAAGGGCGTAGTACCTCAATATGTGTTCCCTATTCTGAAGCTTGATCATATTTTTGCTTGCAGAAAACTGGTCCAGAAATGACCTCATTGGACAGAAAGGGGCCCACCTCCCCTCATATATGCCTTTCAGCCAACATGTAACAACATTTGATGCAAACAACAAAAGGTCCATATATACTGTACTGCCATATGAATGTCGGCTGTATACAGTTATATTATGAATAGCAAAGCGGCACACCGGCCCACCCCTTGATCAAAAACCATTTGATTGGCTGAAACTGGGGCTGTGTGTCGTTTGATAAAAGGATAAATGGATTCATACAGTATATACGTCATGTAGCCAACGCTCAAAACGGATGTAAACAATTGATGTAAACACATGGAGGTACTACGCCCTTATTAGTTCCACATTGAGACAGCCTACGAACCCCTACAACTCATCCAGAACGCCGCAGCCCGTCTAGTGTTCAACCTTCCCAAGTTCTCTCACGTCACCCCGCTCCTCCGCTCTCTCCACTGGCTTCCAGTTGAAGCTCGCATCCGCTACAAGACCATGGTGCTTGCCTACGGAGCTGTGAGGGGAACGGCACCTCAGTACCTCCAGGCTCTGATCAGGCCCTACACCCAAATAAGGGCACTGCGTTCATCCACCTCTGGCCTGCTCGCCTCCCTACCACTGAGGAAGTACAGTTCCCGCTCAGCTCAGTCAAAACTGTTCGCTGCTCTGGCTCCCCAATGGTGGAACAAACTCCCTCACGACGCCAGGACAGCGGAGTCAATCACCACCTTCCGGAGACACCTGAAACCCCACCTCTTTAAGGAATACCTAGGATAGGATAAAGTAATCCTTCTCACCCCCCTTAAAATATTTAGATGCACTATTGTAAAGTGGTTGTTCCACTGGATGTCATAAGGTGAATGCACCAATTTGTAAGTCGCTCTGGATAAGAGCGTCTGCTAAATGACTTAAATGTAAATGTAAATGTACGAAGAGCCTGTTTCTTGTGTGACTTGCTCTTTATTAACTAGGCTTATTAACAAAGTGTACAAAACATTAAGAACACCTGCTCTTTCCATGACATAGACTGACTAGGTGCACCAGGGGGTTGCAACTGAATATTAGGAAGTTGTTCCTAATGTTTTGTACACTCAGTGTAAATATACCTTTTTTATTGTAAGCTAATAATGAGTTTATTAAGGATTGTCCAGCATTACATGACTTCTGTTTGACTAACACATCACTTAATTAAGACCTAATATATGGTTAATAAGACATCATAAAGGCCTTATAAGGTGCTTATATACATTCCCTACAAACTACAAATTAGTGGCCAACGTGTACCTTCAAATAAAGTGTTACCCAAATTGCAAGTGGGAACATTATTGTCCGTCCTTTTTGGTGATAATCTGCTTCATCCAATGTTCATTTTTTTTCTCTCTCAATGAAACAGTGAAAGACAATACATAGTATTATTTCAGCAGTGCTTGAACAACGCTTGACTGTAGCTGGTTGTTTTCAATCAAGCAAAGTTCTATAATTACGCAGCTTGACGTAGGCGGTTATTCTTTCTTTAGGAAGTAGACAATGAATGGCCACAAACGCCAGACTCACTGTGCTCATTCATGAGACAAATCAAGGTAACGTTAATTGCGTCACTTAAGTTAATTTGAGCAAATCCCCTGAAGCGATTTCGGATCCCTTTTTTTGTTCATTTGTAAGACAAAAGAATACTTTTTGCTCTGTCAGTTGCTGCATTGACCTCAAGGTTAGGGTGATGCAGGTGTGTTTTTTCTGGAAATGGCTCTTCCTAAGCCATTTATTCTACTCAGTAACTCTGGCCCAATTTCCTGTGTTCGTGGTCACTTTACTCTCCCATTTCTAGTCACAGCATTTCACAGTAAAAGTCATGTTACATGGTTTTGGATAACGTTTTTTTTCTAAAAGTGGCATATTAAAGTACATGGTTTCAGTAGAGGTACTAAACAGAACCAATGGGTAAAACATACATGTTGCATTATGTTGCATACTATTAACTGTGAAAACAAAGAGGGCAGGCAGAAACATGTTTTTTTTTTTTAAAGCAGGTATTGCTCCGAGTGTTGCTTATGATGTCATTACCTTTGTGTGCATTGTTAAATGGCTATTTAAAGAAAAATACACTATTCATACAGATAAAACGCAATATGCCGCTTGCTTAGTGAAGATGAATGCATAATGACTGCGTGCTCAGCATATTTGTTCTTGAGAGTTTTTTATTCCACTTCCAGATAGCAGAAAAAAATTAATTGAAAGTTAATTTTCATTTTGTGTTCTTCAAGTTATGTAAAACGATAATACATGATTTCAAATGCTTTTGCAATTTCCAGCTCATATAATGTAATATCTAACCCACATAATAACTAACCCACAAGTCTTATTTTTAATTATTGTGAAATTGTATTTATACGCATTCCTTTAAAACAAAAATCAGATTAGAAATGTATGTGTACTTGACCTCATTCCCATAGCTTGAAAAAGTTGCAGTTTAAAAAAAAACTTAGGAAAGTGTTAAATACAGCTAATTAGTGGGCATATTTCTTGCTTGGTACTTGGCAGCTTGAGTATCGGAATTTATCATGAGTTCCAAACTTCAATTAGTGACAGAAATAACATGCATTCATAATTTGATGTGAAGCTTTGTGGTCACCCAAGAGATCCTCTTTTCTTGCTCTGGCTTTTATTTCAAAACAGTCATATGAATCTGAGGTCCTCAATAATTACTCTGAGTTAGACAGATAGCATTAGAACAGATAACCGTTTGTATATGTGCAATGTTGTTGCAAGGGATGTACTGGTTTTCTCCATTTTACTTCCACATCCTTATTATATAGACGATAGACACATCAAGTGCTAATATGGTCTATACAGACACTTTATAGACCATATTAACACTTACTAATTCCTTTGTCTTACTGATTCAGCCTGCAATGGTGTTACATTCTTTGAAAATGATCTTGATTCTTCGAAGGTAAGCCATTGATTGCCGTTCAAAACAGTTCTTTATAGCAGTTTTGAGATGACTATTCCCATGCAGTGAACGAGACATAACGACCTTATCGTAACATAGGTTCAAAGCTCATACAGGCTTATAACACGGTAAAAAGCATTATACCTCGTCTTTAAGTAAGACCACACCGTTGGACTGAAAAAGCATGAACAGCCAAACACTGTGCAAACAAATCTTTTCAAAGGAAATGGGGGGTTCATTTGGCTCAAAGACAAAATCTATTTTTGGTGCGATTATTAATTGTGACAGATCCATAATCATTTAATGATTGTTGCATTAGAATAAACGGCATGTCTTTTGTGTTATAATTCTGCGCATCTTGACAAACAAGACCCATTAAACAGCCCTATGGCCTTTTTCAAGAGTGATGATTACGCTAATTAAAACCGCAAAACATCTGTGAGGTGCCGTGGACGTGCCAGAATTAAACAGGTCATTAAATCAGCCGGGGGAAATGTCAACATCCAATACCGCCTGTCGCTCTGAGACTAGTTTACATTCATCAGGAATGAACGTACTGAATATGAAACACAACCAAACTCCTTCAATAGGGAAGGGGCAGCATTGACACAAAACGCAAACAAAATGTTTTTATTTGCCTACAATTTGAGATTGCAGTCCAATTCAAAGGCAATGTTCTGTACATCCATCCATCTATGGATGTGCGTGAGCCTACGAGAGATTCTTCTGTTCTTAGAGACCAGTCTATGGTCAAGATATTTTGAATATTTCCCCTTATCTGTAGCATCTGCGTTGAGACACCGAGATATTTTCCTGGGGTCATATCCCCGAGCTTCTGGAGTTGAGTCTGTTTTTGATATTTGTTTGTTTTTAATCTAGTGATACACCAGCTAGTGATCCCATTGATATGCTATTACAAGGTACACATGTCCCTGTTCACGGCAGAACCTTCACAACAATGCACAACAACTACTTTTCAACCGTTTAATAGGATTGTTGTTATTCCACTCCTGACGACAACAACTGCTCTCCCCCGTAAGTGTTTCAACATGTGCCCGAGGAATTTGTCGATGCATTTCACAACAAATCAACATAGGTCAGAGGCCAAGCTTGGCCTGCAGTAAAAACCCATTGAAAATGACTCCGTAACACGGAGAGAAGGAAACAGGATTTTCCTGCTTTAAAAAAACAGTATCTTCTCCGCTCAAGGCATTATGTTCAAAGAGATTAATAAACGGAGATGCTACTGATACGCTGGCTGCGCCGCTCTAGGCTGTACGCTGGTCATGTTCAATGAAAACACTCGTCTTGCTAACATTTAAATGGCTATATGCAGGCTAACATGTAGCAAAAGCATATTCACAGATGCGAATTGCTTCTAGCCATCGTTTTGAGTCCACTGGTTCAACAGCGTTATGCCAAGGACACAGGATGAGATGATGTACATATAAAAGGGTCTTTCCAAGAGAAGTTCAACATGATCTGAGAACAGGCCAAATGGAATATCACCCTGATAAGAAGCAGTCATTTTCTCTGAGTGTTGGGGGGGGTTGCAATGTTTAAGATATGATCCACAATGACCACACAGTGCTAAGCAGTGCGAGTTCATTGTGAAACCATTGAAAATGACAGAAAGTCGTTTAAGTTATGATCATCCAGAGTGTTTCGATGCTACTCCTGTGGAAGCACTGTGTTGTCATGTCACCAACGCCCAGTGTCAGGAGCCTAACACTTAAGTTCTCTTGATTGAATGACTTGCTTTTAAAAAATGTATTTCCAACACCCACAGTGTTGTGAGCTCAACACTGTCAAGTGTTCTTGATTGAATGACTGTTAAGTTTTAAAATACCAGTTTCCAAAACACAGTGTTGGAAGCCTAACACTGTAAAAAAAAAGAGGGGGAGTTCAATTTAAGGGTCAACTTAAAATGATTATTTGTTAAAGTAGGTGTTCAAACGCTAAGGAGATTTTGCTTAGCCTGCATCCAGACTTTTGAAACAGCGAGGCTTCAGTATTATTGGAAATCAACATAATTAACAATAGTAAATAATGCTTGATAAATTACAAATGGGACATGGTAAAGCAATGTTTTTAGAAGGATTTGTCCAATTTGATCTTAGTTTTAGGCACCAGAAATGAACGGTCGAATGTTGTGTATGAACCCCATTCCAATCTTTTTCTCTGTTCTCAATCAATATGCATTTTTGAAATAATCGCAATCAAAGTGAGGACAATACCCCATATAGAGGACTTTGAGGTGATTAACATTGTTAAACTCTTTCTCACTGAAGGACTGTTAAATAGATGAATTAGCTCATCTTCATATCTGACTGCCTCTCGCACACACAGAGTCCTATACCGTAAGGCTCCAGCGTGGAAATGATTAGCAAGTCTTCGGTCATTCAGACAATCGTCATCTCTATGGTCTCAGAAACTCAATGAAAACATATACTGTAGAGCAAATGTCTTTTTTTTCTCCCCACAGCAAAATGTCCACCCATCAAATAAACAACAGTATCATGTAAAAGTGATTCTGAAAACTATTGCCAATGATAATGACACTACACTAAAAATGACACTTAACACTAAAAAGGCTCAGTACAGTCAAAAACATGCATGTCCTGTGTTTCATACATATTTCCACACTATGAGGTTGGAATAATACTGTGAAATTGTGAAAATATTATGCCCTTTTAGTGTAAGAGCTGATTGAAAAGATCACCTGAGATGTCAGCTTGTTTTGAGGGATGGAGTTGTGGCCTGGCATCACCAGGCAGTGAATTAGTAAATATACCGTAAGAGTTCCAAACCTCTCTGCCAATAACAGTTTGTTTTCAGACCACACCCAGACAGTCCAAGCTAAATTGTTGCTTGAGACTTTGCTATGAAGCCATTTTTGTTTCTTTTAGACACTTTCTATTGAACAAGAATCACAGTAAGGTTCTTAAATGTTACTCAGAAATGAAAAACAGCCGGTTCTCTTGTCTGTGGAATCCATTGTAGTTCTCAGCTTTTTCAGATGCTGAAAGTTTCAAGTTGCCTCGGTCAAGTAAACGTTTTATGAGGATGTTCTGCCCATTTAGTCTTGCAGTGAGTGACTGATTCAGCCTACACAGCAGGACTGTGAGAATAGGATACAGCGTGCACTCCAGCGTGGAGTGGGTGCACAAATGGGTGAACAGCAAACATCCGAGTTGGATAAATCCAGATTGCCTTGGAGCAAAGCAATCATTTTGCATTGTTAACAAAATAATGTAAGGTTATGAATAACGGCAATTAACAGACTTGCTATTTTTCTGCAATGAAATTTGAAATTACAATAATAATTATCGCAATCGGCATGGGGGGGGGTTTGGGTTGGACCAGTTAGGAGATGTCATTGCAGATCAAAATATGATCAGGGTGCAAAGAAACTATAAAAGACTGGCATCAAATCTACTGGGTGCACAACAACATTGTTAATCATCGCTCAGACTCTTTACAGCCACAGAGTAGGCTTCTCAGAAATATCCTGTGCTTCTTGTTTAAGCCGAGGAACAATGGCATCTTTCTCAGCATGGGTGAAGGCCAACACCAAAGCCTCCGTTTCATGTCTCATACCCTCTCTGTTGACACAATTTACAGTTTATGACTGCTCAGAACAGTTTACAGCAGCCAAATTTCATTTTGCACTGGCAAATCCTATCGCACATTATCCTGTACATTGCATTAGGACCCTAATCTCTTCTTTCTCTACCTCCTCAGAAGAAAGGAGCGCCTTCATGATTAACCCACTTTACAGCAATAAATAAACGCATCATCCAGTAATGTACACCAGATTTAATTGGAAGGAAAAAGGCCCAGAAATGCTCAAATCACAGAAATGTAAATGGAAAATAGCACACACAGCAGCCACCATGGAGTGCTCAGGGAATTCATTTGAACAGTCCATAATTCTCATCTTATACAGGCTTTGTTTTTTTATTGTTATTTTTTTGTACAGTATCCTGACATTTCCTCTCAAAATTGAACAGGTACAAACATCTTTTCTAACTAACTTTATTAAATTAACTGAGAAGTTACACAAATCTTTACAAAAAATTGAATTTTCTTTCTCTTCTGGGTTTATGTCACATATATCCCATGTTGCTTTTGGTTTCCCATCTTTGCTTGGCTTCAAACCTGAAACAATATTAAAATACTGATTTAGCAAAAAACCTATTTTGAGTACTTGGAATAAAAATCCTGCAAAATATATTCTCTTTTACAGAAAATACAATTAATTTCTGAATGAAATACACATATTTCCAAGTTCTTGAGAGCTTGAAATGACAGTAAGTTAAGTGTAGTTCTTAAACATTGACATAACACATTTTGCACATATTCTAACCATGACATCCACTGTGACAGTTCAAAATGGCATCTATCTAATTTTACGAGACGGCTACAGAACACACTTTCTCTGTATAGGCGAAAATTAACATGTACGCATACCTGTGCATGAAATAAGTGGGAAAGAAGCTGGCAAGCGAGGCAAATATGCATAATAAAATGTATGTCACTAACAAACTGCGATGTAATGTAAATTAAGGAGATAATTGTGGGGAGGAGAGCAAAAAGACAACACACCCCCAAGCGATTTGAGTCTTCCTTTTCTGGGCTGCCCGAGAAGCCTCCGCTTCCTGTTTGCTTTGCACAAAGTCACGGCAATCGGCGGCTTGAGCGATTTTCACGGCCAGCTATTGAGAGGGAGACAAAGACAAGGCCCATTAGAGGATGTAAATCAGTCTCTCTGGCAAGCAGAGCTCTTCCAACTGATGTGTCAGGGTGGCATCCCATGAGTGCCTCCGGTCCCCGTTTTGTCTCACCCCGACCATGATGCAATGACAGTCATGATGGCATAAAGATCCCTGGGTTAGTGAAGAAAAATAAAACATGGTACATACACATAGACAACTGCTTAACAGTAATAAGACAGTCAACTATTTACCACGAACGTGCAAAAATAATATCATGACCTTTCCTAAATCATTTTAATGTACACTAAAGGAGACCGTGCGCAGTTCTTTAAATGGAAAGTTAAAGGAATGACTGTGACTGCAAGTGGCAAACACATTTTGTTCAAATCCCAGGGAGGAAGTGCATGTATTGTCGAGCAGAATAATCCCAATAACCCCAGTCGCACAGAAGCACGAGAAACAAAAGGAGAAATCCTGTCACTCCCGAGATAGGTTTATTATTCGACCGAAGGCAAAGTTTGATAAACACTTGGAACAAATCACCCTTTCTAAAAATGCATAGAGTACAATCAGGGGAAAGAAAAAAAGTCTTAAGGTAATGAAGGAATGTGCCGCCATTTCTTAACTGGGAAAATATTTTAAAAACCTGCTAGTGATTTTTTTTCTTTCAATTATAATTAAGTGGGATAAACTTTATTAGAAAGACTAAAACTAAAATATCTCCTAATGCATGCTGGGATTAAGCAGGTCAGAGCGAGCAGCCAGGACAAATGTAACTCTAAAGGCTTTTTATCACCATATTTCAGGAACCAAGGGTGTAAAATGTTCTAATTTGGGATACATTAAAAGCCATAAAGGTCTTTCAAAAAGATTAATGGTACTTTGCTTGGATTTAAGATAAGGGCTTCAGCTGGCTGCAAGTACTGGGCTCTGGCTGGGCCCTCGAGGCATTAATCTATACAGTCACTTGGAAGATTTGTAAAGCGTCTGCATAACCTGAAGCTAACATACTATGACAGTTTTCTAATTCCTTGCCATTTTTTATAGGTTTTATAGCCAATAAATTATGTTTTCTAGTCGGAATGCTGGAGAAACGGAAAGTTACAATGGGTGATCATTATGTCGGGAGTAGATTTGCCAGCAGATAATTCTCATCAGGGCGTTTTGAGCACCATGTTTAAGTGGTGTAGTAGGTGCTAAATGCATTCGCTTGGCTGTGGCACACGCTGGGATTGTACATCTGAAGGTTTATTCGATTATTGACAAATCTCAGAAAGGCTCCTGTGTTCACACATTTTCCAAAAACAAAGTAATTGGGTAAAAGGCATAGTTTTGAGAGAAAATACAATGAAATTGGAGGATGCTAAGTGGCTCCTTTTGAAGTTTACACCCAGAGATGTATACTCTTTACAACACAAGGATTACCCACATTAACCTGCTCTCCCGTGTGGATCATCTGAAATGCAAAGGTCTAGAAACCACGCCTTCCTAAACATTCTTCCAAAACCAAAATGAAAACCCTCTTCCAAAACCAAAATTAAAACCCTCACATTCCCCCCTATTCTCTTTCAAATGAAGCCACTGAGCGGTTACTATATTTAAAGCGTTAAAGGTCTTTAATTTTTTATCAGTTCAGTCTACAATCCCTGATTGTCTTTACTGGGGCTCAACATTAATGTCAACCAAGTTACCTAGGCGACAGAACAGATCAAAGAGACAAAAAAGCCCTCAAATGTCTGATTAATCAAGCCTGCAAACAGCTTATTTCTTTTAGCCTGCATGCAAGTATGAAAATGAGATTCCGAGAGCAGTACATTGTGCAGATTTGTTCATTCTTATCTGAACAAAGCCAGCGGCAGCTTATTTCATGGATCACTGGCACTGTCAGCGCTGTGGCGCCGAGCAGGTGACGGCTCCTCTTTCTGTGGCGAGAACAAAATTAGCAAAAAGTCGGCACAAATTAGCCTCTCATATTTTCAGTAATATGACATTATTTTTCATTTACTTTTTTTTGATCCACTTTTCAGGATTTCTCTCCCCCTCCTTCTTGCGTCTTAGTGCCAAATCCTTTCACATCACAAGCCAGAAGAAATGTTTTAAAAAAATGTGCTGCCAGAATAAAAAAATACAAAGCTAGAAAAAAAAGAAAAGAGACATGAGCCTACACAACAGGAAAAAAAACCTCATGTGTTCTTTGTTTAAGGCAGTCACACAAGCCAATCCATGTTTCCTTAAAACCCATATTAAAAGTAGATTTAGTGTCCGATACCATCCGCCCCCCCCCCCCCCCCCAAACCATTGTCTTTCCTTTAAAAGTCTGTCCTGAGCACAGCCTCTGTTTAACACAAGGTTTATTCAAAAGATTAATACTGTGACCTTTGGAAGGTTTGCAGGCAGAATATTCATGCTGCATTATACCGCAGCAGTAGCAGCAGCAGTAGCAGCAGCAGCTGTAGCAGCACCTTAGGGCCACTAGGAGGGTTAAGACAATAGTAACGCTTTCTGTTGTCACTCATGTTTGGGTCATCATAGAGAGTCAAGTGGACCTCCAAATATGGGGCCTCATTATATTATGGCACTTCAGCACAGACCATGTTAAAGACATGGCTGTGATAAGACATGTCCATTGTATGGACACAAAATAGTACTGAGTAACACGAGGTATTGTCATACACACCCCCCCTTGAGCTGACTTGTATGCTACAGCACAGCCTACTTCATGGGCCGCGTGGATGTGTCTTCTGTCAGTGACATCCCTTCCAAAATAATCCAGACATTGGGGGGGGATCATGCCGGTAGTACTACCAGTTTACCAACATGACTGCATACAGTCTTCAGAGTGCGTAGTTATCAGTAACTTCAGTAACTTCTGGATCCCTGGATATCCCAAGATACACAATTACAAACAACAGCAGCTTCAAAAAGACAAAATGGCAGGGAGAGACGATTCAACTTCAAAACACGAATGCTTCTCTATATGGATAAAATGTTCAAGCTGGTATTAAGAATATGAAATAAATGATGGCTTTAAGGGAGAAATGGCCTTAAACCCATTCATAAATGTCCTATCCAGGGAAGCCTCTTCCAATTAAAACGTGTGAGAGGTGGATTAACAGGGGCTATGTGGCTTTGCCTCGCTAAATCACCACCCCGAGCTGCTCCGCTGCGTTTGACGTGTAAACGATTAATGACCAGCCTAATTCCCTTATCACACTACCTTAATGCCTAAATAATGTGGCCTTAGTCAACTTTGGGAAGCAGGGCTATATAAGAATGGAATGAATATCAGATTAGCAGCTCATATGTAATTTCAATCTAATTTCGAAGAATCGAGGTCGGGAGGGAAAAAGGAAAATGGATTTCTAGTCTGAAAAGTCAGATTGTTATACTTCAAATTGATCTTGTTTATGCCACGTAGAAGCATTACTGCGACAATGAAGCATAACGCAGTTTGTCCACTAAATTGCTTTGATGTCATTCAATCTATTTCCAATTATTGGTTGTCCCATCTGTGCAGGTTAAACAAAGAAATGCCTATGCTGATAAGAAGTATTAGGTCGAGTTCAACTCTCTGAAAAAGCCAGGGAGGAAACATGACAGTTAATATTCTGTGTATCTTTGGAAAATATAACATTTGTGATCAAAGAGATAACGGATAACCAAAAGTCTTGACAATGATTTGAGTGAAGTCGGGCTCAAATGGAATGCATAGGCCTAAAGCTTCACCTCTACGAGTGTTAGATTATGCGGATGTGCTCTTATTTCACTGTGAGCCAAATGGTGTGTAGGGCCATGCAATAGAATATAGCTAGAAGCTACCTTAACCCAACACCTAGCTACTGTTCACCATCAAGAGGTTCAGAGTCGTCGTCGTCCCCCCCCCCCCGGCTTAACGGCTACAAAGGGTTGGGATGACAATCCCATGACCCAAGTCTGAGACCAGGTCAATGCAACACATGATTTTGCAAATTGGTGTCAGGTCATCGAAAGTGTGCCCAGGCATTAGGAACTTGATATGGAGAAGGGTAGAAGTATAGTGTAGCAACTTTAACCCAACGCCTATCAACTTCGTCAAGAGGTTTGGATCCCTTGGTAAGCTAAAAGGTTGTTGGCCGCTGGAACCCGGTTGAGTCCTGCACGGGGGTGAAACTTGGTCAATAGGAATGTAACGATTCACCGATATGTATCGGTCCCCGGTTCAAATGTTTAAGATATGAGTGCCTCATTTATTTAGTTATTTAACCTTTATTTAACTAGGCACGTCAGTTAGGAACAAATTCTTATTCACAATGACGGCCTACCAAAAGGCAAAAGACCTCCTTGCGGGGACGGGGGCTGGGATTAAAAATACGAATAAATTAAATAAAAATATAGGACAAAACACACATCACGACCAGAGAGACAACACAACATAGAGAGACCTAAGACGACAACATAGCATGGCAGCAACACAACATGACAAGGTAGCAGCACAAAACAGGGTACAGACATTATTGGGCAAAGACAACAGGGCAAGAAGGTAGAGACAACAATACATCAAGCAAAGGATCCAGAACTGTCAGTAAGGGTGGCCTTTATTGAGTCTTTGAATGAAGAGACTGAGATAAAACTGTCCCGTTTGAGTGTTTGTTGCAGCTCATTCCAGTACAACTGTGCATGCTGACTAACGAGAGGTATCTCTATTCCTGATCTGGCATATCTGCGCGTCACCATCATTCACATGTTTGTGAAATGGCTTGCACAATATTAGGCTTTATTAGTTGAGTGACAACCAATGTAATTTGCCAGGTTATTTTTTTATCAAATTGCGCTGTTGAAAAGGTGTGAAAAGATGTTTTACCAGAATAAAATGTCCTAAGCTACCGCCGGAGACACAACTCTCATCTAGCTATAGGTAGGATACATGGTGATCGGGGTTTAGCCTAGATTCAATTTTATTTTGATTGTTCAGGTTCACCATCAGTAATAGTTTTGCTTGAAATAATCAGTGTATATGGTAATTTATTTTATATAAAAGGGTCATGTTGACAATTTCATAATGAGGACAACAATCACTTTTTCTACCCGCACTGCATGTGTAACAGTTTAACTTTCAACCGTCGCCCCGACCCAGGCTCAAACCAGGGACCCTCTGCACACATCGACAACTGACACCCACGAATCATTGTTACCCATCGCGGCACAAGAGCCGCGGCCCTTGCAGAGCAAGGGGTACCACTACTTCAAGGTCTCAGAGTGAGTGACGTCACCGATTGAAGCGCTCACCACCTAGCCATTTCACATCGGTTACACTCACCCCCCTTTTGACCTCCTCCTTTTCCGCAGCAACCAGTGATCCGGGTCAACAGCATCAATGTAACAGGATAGCTTTCATCCGTCGCCCCGACCCGGGGGCTCGAACCAGGGACCCTCTGCACACAACATCTAACACCCACGAAGAAATTGTTACCCATCGCAGCACAAGAGCCGCGGCCCTTGCAGGGCAAGGGGAACCACTACTTCAAGGTCTCAGAGTGAGTGACGTCACCGGTTGAAACGTTATTAGCGCGCACACCGCTAACTAGCTAGCCATTTCACATCGGTTACACATGGTCGAAAAGCGGGAGAAGAAGAGTCCATCAAAACGTACAAACTGTCCAACCCACTTGATTATGAGATGGGGTGAAATTCAATGTTAGGCTATAGACTCAGTGGTCATTTTATTAGGTACACTCATCTAGTAACGGTTTGGATCCCCCCTTTGCCTCCAAAACAGCTTGAATTCCTAGGGGCATGGAAACATTGCTCAATTGGTATCAATGGACCCAAGGTGTTCGAGGAAAACAATCCACACACCAATACACCACCAGCCTGTACCATTGACACCAGGAAGAATGGGGCCATGAACTCATGCTGCATAGGCCAAATCCTGACTCTGCATGACGCAATGTCCGGACCAGGCAATGTTCTTCCACTCCTCAATTGTCCAGTCTTGATGATCTCGGTGCCCACTGAAGCCACTTCTTCTTGTTTTTAGCTAATAGAAATGGATCCCAGGGTGATCGTCGGCTACAATAGCCCATCTGTGACAAAAACCAACAAGTTGTGGGTTCCGAGATACCGTTCTGCACACCACTGTTTTCAAGTAATCCTTGACTTAGAGCAGAAATTCTTGTTACGGTTCCACCTCGAAGACTGATGCAGGCTGCGAATACATATTCAGGACTTTGGGGTGGGAACGTTGTGGTGATTTCCACGTGTAGCAGAGAAATCACAAATAGGGCACTGACGCACCGCTCTCAGTGTAACTAGCTAGCATGCTAACCGTAGCTAGCTAATGAATGTTTATGTGAAGACATTTCAGTTAAGACAGGCATTACTGTAAGTCAGGTGAAAATAATTATTTCAGAAATATAAATACCTGCCAAGAGATGAGTCTCAGCTAAAACGTGCCTAAACGAGCCGTTGACATGTTTCCGGGTTGATGTTTTGTCGGACTTTTGCTGTTTGATAATTCCAGTGAAACAGTGTCGGATTCCAGACGTCATTCCTATTTGGAAACGCACACAGACATGATCAAATAGCTACATTCTTTGTTCTCTCTGTTATCATTTCCGCACACTAGCTATACAGTATATCAATACATTATTTAATTGTGACTGCAACTCCGCAGAGACTCCGGCACCGACAGAGATGGCCGCCTCGCTTCGCGTTCCTAGGAAATGTTATTTCTTACATTAGTACCCCAGTTCATCTTAGGTTTCATTACATACAGTCGAGAAGAACTACTGAATATAAGATCAGCGTCAACTCACCATCAGTACGACCAAGAATATGTTTTTCGCGATGCGGATCATGTGTTCTGCCTTGCAAACAGGACAACGGAATGGATCCCATGCAGCGACCCAAAAAAACGACTCCGAAAAAGAGGGAAACGAGGCGGTCTTCTGGTCAGACTCCGGAGACGGGCACACCATGCACCACTCCCCAGCATTCTTCTTGAAAATGTCCAGTCGCTTGACAACAAGGTTGATGAAATCCGAGCAAGGGTAGCATTCCAGAGGGATATCAGAGACTGTAACATTCTTTGCTTCACGGAAACATGGCTCACTGGAGAGACGCTATCCGCTAGCCAACGGGTTTCTCCACGCATCGCGCCGACAGAAACAAACCTCTTTCTGGTAAGAAGAGGGGCGGAGGCGTATGCATTATGGCTAACGAGACATGGTGTGATGAAAGAAACATACAGGAACTCAAATCCTTCTGTTCACCTGATTTAGAATTCCTCACAATCAAATGTAGACCGCATTATCTACCATGAGAATTCTCTTCGATTATAATCACAGCCCTATATACCCCCCCCCCCAAGCAGACACATCGATGGCTCTGAACAAACTTTATTTAACTCTTTGCAAACTGGAAACCATTTATCCGGAGGCTGCATTCATTGTAGCTGGGGATTTTAACAAGGCTAATCTGAAAACAAGACTCCCTAAATTTTATCAGCATATCGATTGCGCAACCAGGGGTGGAAAAACCTTGGATCATTGTTACTCTAACTTCCGCGACGCATATAAGGCCCTGCCCCGCCCCCCTTTCGGAAAAGCTGACCACGACTCCAGTTTGTTGATCCCTGCCTACAGACAGAAACTAAAACAAGAGGCTCCCACGCTGAGGTCTGTCCAACGCTGGTCCGACCAAGCTGACTCCACACTCCAAGACTGCTTCCATCACCTGGACTGGGATATGTTTCGTATTGTGTCAGATAACAATATTGACCAATACGCTGATTCGGTGTGCGAGTTCATTAGAACGTGCGTTGAAGATGTCGTTCCCATAGCAACGATTAAAACATTCCCTAATCAGAAACCGTGGATTGATGGCAGCATTCGCGTGAAACTGAAAGCGCGAACCACTGCTTTTAATCAGGGCAAGGTGTCTGGTAACATGACCGAATACAGACAGTGCAGCTATCCCCTCCGCAAGGCTATCAAACAAGCTAAGCGTCAGTACAGAGACAAAGTAGAATCTCAATTCAACGGCTCAGACACAAGAGGCATGTGGCAGGGTCTACAGTCAATCACGGACTACAAGAAGAAACCCAGCCCATTCACGGACCAGGATGTCTTGCTCCCAGGCAGACTAAATAACTTTTTTGCCCGCTTTGAGGACAATACAGTGCCACTGACACGGCCTGCAACGAAAAAATGCGGTCTCTCCTTCACTGCAGCCGAGGTGAGTAAGACATTTAAACGTGTTAACCCTCGCAAGGCTGCAGGCCCAGACGGCATCCCCAGCCGCGCCCTCAGAGCATGCGCAGACCAGCTGGCCGGTGTGTTTACGGACATATTCAATCAATCCCTATACCAGTCTGCTGTTCCCACATGCTTCAAGAGGGCCACCATTGTTCCTGTTCACAAGAAAGCTAAGGTAACTGAGCTAAACGACTACCGCCCCGTAGCACTCACTTCCGTCATCATGAAGTGCTTTGAGAGACTAGTCAAGGACCATATCACCTCCACCCTACCTGACACCCTAGACCCACTCCAATTTGCTTACCGCCCAAATAGGTCCACAGACGATGCAATCTCAACTACACTGCACACTGCCCTAACCCATCTGGACAAGAGGAATACCTATGTGAGAATGCTGTTCATCGACTACAGCTCGGCATTCAACACCATAGTACCCTCCAAGCTCGTCATCAAGCTCGAGACCCTGGGTCTCGACCCCGCCCTGTGCAACTGGGTACTGGACTTCCTGACGGGCCGCCCCCAGGTGGTGAGGGTAGGCAACAACATCTCCTCCCCGCTCATCCTCAACACTGGGGCCCCACAAGGGTGCGTTCTGAGCCCTCTCCTGTACTCCCTGTTCACCCACGACTGCGTGGCCACGCACGCCTCCAACTCAATCATCAAGTTTGCGGACGACACAACAGTGGTAGGCTTGATTACCAACGACGACGAGACGGCCTACAGGGAGGAGGTGAGGGCCCTCGGAGTGTGGTGTCAGGAAAATAACCTCACACTCAACGTCAACAAAACTAAGGAGATGATTGTGGACTTCAGGAAACAGCAGACGGGAACACCCCCCTATCCACATCGATGGAACAGTAGTGGAGAGGGTAGCAAGTTTTTAGTTCCTCGGCATACACATCACAGACAAACTGAATTGGTCCACTCACACAGACAGCATCGTGAAGAAGGCGCAGCAGCACCTCTTCAACCTCAAAAGAGGCTGAAGAAATTCGGCTTGACACCAAAAGCACACACAAACTTCTACAGATGCACAATCGAGAGCATCCTGGCGGGCTGTATCACCGTCTGGTACGGCAACTGCTCCACCCTCAACCATAAGGCTCTCCAGAGGGTAGTGAGGTCTGCACAACGCATCACCGGGGGCAAACTACCTGCCCTCCAGGACACCTACACCACCCAATGTTACAGGAAGGCCATAAAGATCATCAAGGACATCAACCACCCGAGCCACTGCCTGTTCACCACGCTATCATCCAGAAGGCGAGGTCAGTACAGGTGCATCAAAGCTGGGACCGAGAGACTGAAAAACAGCTTCTATCTCAAGGCCATCAGACTGTTAAACAGCCACCACTAACATTGAGTGGCTGCTGCCAACATACTGACAGACACTGACTCAACTCCAGCCACTTTAACAATGGGAATTGATGGGAAATGATGTAAATATATCACTAGCCACTTTAAACAATGCTACCTTATATAATGTTACTTACCCGACATTATTCATCTCATATGCATACGTATATACTGTACTCTATATCATCGACTGCATCCTTATGTAATACATGTATCACTAGCCACTTTAACTATGCCACTTTGTTTACATACTCATCTCATATGTATATACTGTACTCGATACCATCTACTGTATCTTGCCTATGCTGCTCTGTACCATCACTCATTCATATATCCTTATGTACATATTCTTTATCCCCTTACACCAACTGTGTATAAGACAGTAGTTTTGGAATTGTTAGTTAGATTACTTGTTGGTTATTAATGCATTGTCGGAAATAGAAGCACAAGCATTTCGCTACACTCAAAGTAACATCTGCTAACCATGTGTATGTGACAAATAAAATTAGATTTGATTTGAATGACTATAAGCTCCGGTAATACGGATAGCCTAAATATTGAACGTTTTGGAGGGTGTATGCAAGCAATGGGCGAGTTAGTTTTGTATGGCCAGGTTCCCCGGGTGGGTTGAGAAGTCTCTTTCGGATCAATTAAATGGTAGAAAATAAGCAAAACCCTGCACACCTGGCCATGCTAAATGAATTGGCCTAAAACATTATTGCTCAAAACCATTCCTCTTGTGGCGACGGGGGGAGCGGGGTTCTAAAATGCAATCATATGATGCAATTCGACATTTATAAAATTGTCTTTTTTTATGCAGACTGGCTAAAAAAAATTACTTCCATTAAACAAATTACCCAATGGATTACGATAATTTGCTGGTAAAAAAAAGGGGAGGTGTGAAAAAATTTGTTTGGGCAACATTTTTATTTGCTCCATGGCAAGGCGGCCAAGTGTCGTGGCGTCACTAGTTAACACATCTACTTAACTACCTTTACCTAATATCAGATTTGAAACCTAACTCTCACCATAACTACACTGCTAACCTTAGCCTAACCCTAAATTAAGACCAAAAAGCAAATTTTTGTTTTCATGAATTTGTACAATATAGACAATTTGCACTTTGTGGCTGTTTTATCTCGTGGAAACCCAAGTGTACGGAGAAAAGCTGTTTGGCTCTCAGACGACTCGCAAATAGGAAGAACTTATCAGCAGGTGTTTCTGACTAATAAACATGTCCATGTTGGATGGTGGTCAACATTTAAATGAAACACAGGCCTGAAAAGAAATGTAGGCTAAAAATTATTTGCACGTCATCTCATAGGAAAAGACAAGTAAGACGATGACTTATTGACTTAATGTGCATTCGAAAGTATTCAGACCACTCAACTTTTTCCACATTTTGTTAAGTTACAGCCTTATTCAAAAATGTATTAAATTGTTTTTTGCCCTCATCAATCTACACACAATACCCCATCATTACAAAGCAAAAACAGGTTTGTAGAAATTCCCACATTTATAAAAATGGCACACCTGTATTTGGGGAGTTTCTCACATTATTCTCTGCAGATCCTCTCAAGCTCTGTCAGGTGGGATGGGAAGTGTCGCTGCACAGCTATTTTCAGGTCTGTCCATAGATGTTCCATTCGGGTTCAATTCTGGGCTCTGGCTTGGCCACTCAAGGACATTGAGACTTATCCCGAAGCCACTCATGCGTTGTCTTGGTTGTGTGCTTAGGGTCTTTGTCCTGTTGGAAAGTGAACCTTCACCCCAGTCTGAGGTCCTGAGCACTCTGGAGCAGGATTTCATCAAGGATCTCTGTACTTTGCTCCGTTCATCTTTCCCTCGATACTGACTAGTCTCCCAGTCCCTGACGCTGAAAAACATCCCCACAGCATGATGCTGCCACCACCACCATCATGCGTCACCGTAGGGATGGTACCAGGTTTCCTCCAGACGTGACGCTTGGCATTCAGGCCAAAGAGTTCAATCTTCTTTTTTTGGGGTCTTTAGGTGCCTTTTGGCTCTTAACTCTAAGCGGGCTATCAATTTATTTTACCTTTATTTTACTAGACAATTATTTTTTCATGATTGCCATTTTATTGCCAGTCTGTCATTAATTAATGAAACTGTTTTTATTATATTATTAGCTTATAAAACTGTTGATGGTACATTATTGTAAGTGTGAGTTCAAAGCTTGCTAATAAGCCTTCCCTACTCAGATAATGGAATATGTACAAAGTGGGCAAACTTTCAGACTCTTTTCCAGTCCCTAAAGATGACAGTATCTAGCATCAGATTATTAGGGAACAGAAAAATAGAGACATGCTTTATACCACTGGCTGTTTGGCAGCATCTTCCCAGGAGTGGCTCGCTTTTTGCATGTCATGTAATGCTGTTTGTAGAATTGGCGGCAAGATTACATAAACCTCTGACACGATTGCCCCCTGAACGACAATAATGATCATCTTTATTGAGAGAACATGACAATGCATCTTGAATAGAAAATAATATGGGGAGGATATACAGCTCATGGCTTTGATTAGATAAGCAGTCAAATAGTCTCACCAGACAACCAATGCCAGTAATGCTTTCATGTACTTGGACGTTTTTTTTTTTTTTTACACCTACAGACTAAAGACTATTTGTCATCATGAAATTGTATAATGACCAATAGGGATGTGCATCTTTTCCTATCAAGACGATTTGATACATATCTAGATACATGAGCTCCGATATGATACAGGAACGATACGTTTTATTTTGAAACGTTTCGGTGCGAAATCAAGCTCAGGTGCATCCTGTTTCCATTGATCATCCCTGAGATGTTTCTGCAACTTCATTGGTGTCCTCTTGTGGTAAATTCAATTGATTTTGAAAGGCACAAACCTGTTTATATAAGGTCAGAGCAAAAACCAAGCCATGAGGTCGGAGAAATTGTCTGTAGCGCTCCGAGATTGTGTTGAGGCACAGATCTGAGGAAGGGTACCAAAACATTTATGCAGCATTGAAAGTCCCCAAGAACACAGTGGCCTCCATCATTATTAAATGGAAGAAGTTTGGAGCCACCAAAACTCTTCCTAGAGCTGGTCGCCGGGCCAAACTGAACAATCAGGGGAGAAGGGCCTTGGTCAGGAAGGTGACCAGGGACCCGATGGTCACTCTGACAGAGCTCCAGACTTCCTCTGTGGAGATGGGAGAACCTTCCAGAAGGACATCCATTTCTGCAGCACTTCACCAATCAGGCCTTTATGGTAGAGTGGCCAGACAGAAGCCACTCCTCAGTAAAAGGATTTCCTGAGTCATATTCTCTCAATAAAGATGATCATTATTGTCGTTCAGGGGGCAGTCGTGTCAGAGGTTTATGTAATCTTGCTGCCAATTTGACCAACAGCATTACATGACATGCAAAAAGAGAGCCACTCCTGGGAAGATGCTGCCAAACAGCCAGTGGTATAAAGCATGTCTCTATTTTTCTGTTCCCTAATAATCTGATGCTAGATACTGTCATCTTTAGGGACTGGAAAAGAGTCTGAAAGTTTGCCCGCTTTGTACATATTCCATTATCTTGCCTCTTCTGAGTAGGGAAGGCTTATTAGCAAGCTTTGAACTCACACTTACAATAATGTACCATCAACAGTTTTATAAGCTAATTAGAAAAACAGTTTAATTAATGACTGACTGGCAATAAAATGGCAATCATGAAAAAAGAAACCGAGGGTGCTAAGCTTCCACTACCACCAATTAAGGCCTAATTACAAACAAATTATATATGTGTTTTGCTGTGGGCTTTAATTTTAAAAATGGCTTTAATTAAAAGAGAAAACATGCTAATTAATTAAACAGCACAAAAAATCTACATTGAAAAGTATGCTTTGTCTATCAAGTAATTAATGAAATACAATAATCCAAATGAGATTCCCAAGCATTTGATAAAAGCTTAGTACCCATTTCAAAATTAATGGGTGAAAATTTAATGTGAGTCATACAGAGATACAATAAAAAGTTCATTCTGTGATAAATTGCTTATGGTGCAGGGAAACCGAACAAAGAAAATACTTTCCTTAACTGTTTCTCAGTCGCCCGGGGGCCTAGCATGGGTAGAGGAAGAGAGCCTCGTGTTCTGATGTGGGGCGGGGGACAGCGAAAATCTGATAACGAGTGTTTTCCACAAAAGCAATGCTCATTACATTTGTATTACAAACACGTGGCATCTTAGGTGAAGGTACTGAAAAGGGAGAACACACAAATAACATAAATAACACGAAAACACTTAGTTCGGCTCTTTTGTCTCACCCAACAAAAGCCTTTTTGTGCCACTGTTGTATCACAATACTTAAAACAGTGCTTTCTAAAGGGATGCATGTCAAGGGTGGTTTGGCATTCTTTCGTATAGCTCTAGTTTCATTGAAAATGGTAGAAGTAATGAGATTTCTAATAATCTCAAGCCATTTTGCGGGGTATAAGAAGTAGTGATAACCCTATGCAAGTTAGCAACCATGGCTCTAGATCTCTATCTCCGACCAACAATGATCTAATGTCAAGTGACTATTAAGTTGGTCCTTTACACTTTATTTCGATACTTAGAATCTGGATTGCCACGAGCAGCACCTGTAGATAATCTGGCTTGGATTCCTGTGTTCAACTATCTACGGTATATGTTTCAGAGTGTCATTTCTCTGGGATCTGTACATTCGCCTACCAGTGGTTAGCCAAGGGGCTATGATGAACCATGCAGGCGTTTATTTCCAGAAATGTCATATTCGTTCACTTCTGGAATTCATGAAAAGGACATGCGTGTGCCCCCCCCATTGTGTCAGACTAGAGAGTTTCTGTTTTGAAGTGGTAATGCTCCGCTAATAGCTGTGATCAGTGCTAGGGGGAAACTGGAAGCACTAACATGGTGTGACATTTTTTTTTGTCTTGTATTATTCTCTCTTACTCTATAAAGTACTGCCGCGGAGTATTTCAAAGGAGAGCTTATTGCTTGGTTTGTACAGGAGAGGGAAAATTAGCAAGTGTTGCAGGATGGATGTCCACTGAAGAGGCAGTGATTTACAATAAGCATTGGATTAAGTAGTGCATTGCTATTTAACCTACCTACAGCTATGGTTGGGGGTAATCTGTTAAACTCTTTAAACCATGTGTGTAACGCATTGTGAATGAATCATAGGCATTTATGAACCTGTGCAGGCAGTTATAAGGAGCCACGAGCTGTTATGAGCAGATGCTGTACTACTGAATTTCAGTCGTAGCCGAATACAGCCTTCGTTTCATTTCCAGGAATGCTTTCTGGAATTCATCTTTCAAATAGAGCTGCTGAATCCTATTAACTCTCTTGACAAAAGGGTGTGCGAGTTATATATAGCACTTAATATTATGCTAATTGGGGAAATTAATTACACCATATGTAACCTACAGCTGGGTAAAATAATGTTCAATAATCAAAGGATGGAGTAGCAAGTGCCCTTATTGGAAGACATGCACCACTTAATACACTGTACTAATATTAAAAAGTACTTTAGGGACCAGAAGCTATTCCTAGTATTTTGTGACTTCTATGCCGGCCTTTGAGAAACAACAAGAAAAGAACGGCTCGGCAAAAGATCAACAAACAAAACTGCACGTGAGAAAAGAAGAAACGCTGCCAATCCTACTGGCAAACAACGACTTTCTAAAATGTATAAGGTATTAGGGATGATAACTGAAGGCTTCCTTCGAAACTGTCTCAGTAAGGTACCAGTTAATAATATGAACAGATACCTATGAAGGAAAGCGATTGCTTTGTATCACCTTTTTTTTGTCGGAATTAATACTTAACTTCCAACTTTAAAGAAGAACATAACTTTAAAAATATATATATATTTGAAAAAGGTACTAAAAACAAAAGACTTGCAGCCTCTGGAGAATATATTTAAATATATACTTTAATGAGAACACAATCTCAAAGCAACCGGACAGATTAAAGCGCATGTATCAGAGAATTTGTAAGGAGCCTTCAAAAAAAAGAAAAAAAAGAAAGAAAGGTTTTACCAAATTGTTTTCATATTCAGATTAAAAAGAAGAAAGCAAAGGCAACAAAAAAAATAAACATTAATTGATTGCGCAATTTCAAAACACGGCAGAAACAAACAATTCCCTTATTGGGAAGAACCTTGACAGGCTTTCTTTCAATCTTCAGCCATTTCACCGTGGTTCAAAGAGATACGTATGTGCAATGCTGGTAGATTGAGTATGAAAAGGCTGTGATACATAGTTGTTCACAGTGTACTAGGTTTTCTTTACAAGTAACGCCTTGGGGGACAGACACACCCTCTTGAGTACTTCACAGCTGTCTATTCCTTTTCCGTTCTTTCCGTGTTAAAAACCTATCCCTGCACCAAAAAGCCTGCCATAATGTCTCAAGTGTTACGACCGTAAACAAAATTAAACATATAAGCCATTACATACAGTATCAAATGAGACTCTTCAATAATAACCTTGAAATTGATTCTGGCCCCAGTTGAGAATATTGATGCTCTAAATGTTTTTCACCATAGGACTGTCCTGAATCGACACTCAAACATCATTGCAATGATGTTGAACTCAAGACAGATTAGACATGTGGGTGTAGAATTCTCCGCCTAGATGCACTTTTCTCCAGAGCCTGTTTCATACACCACATGCCATTATTTATCAATAATAAAGGCCACGTAGCCGCCACTTTTAGCCAAAGCGATTTACATGTAGACTTCCAGTTCGAATGCAGGAATTGAAGCTGCAACCTAGGTACTTCCTGCAGCCACTTGTAGCAAACTACACTACTCTCAAGTTGATCCACGTTTTTTCAGATACAGTATATTTGGTCCAACATCCACTAGTGAGACTGAGCAAAACATATTTGAAAAGGGACATTGCAGCAGTAACACAAGTAGGGTTGGAAAACTACCGGTAACTAACAGGTCATTTATACTTGAATAACTTAAAAACAAATATATATTCATAAATAGTTCTAAAATATATATATATATACTTGCAGCCTCTGGAGAATATATATATATATATCTGTGTCCATATTGTCCATGAGTTTCTAATGGATAGACCATATGGTTCAAGAGAAAATATCCTAATGAATTAAAAAACATCGAGACAACACTGACATTATTTTTTAAATTAACTCCGCAACTCTTCCAAATATTGACTTTTTTCACAACTGCCACCAGTTTGGCACCAAAACAACAAAGAAATATCCTTTATATAAAATATATAAAATATATTTTATGCTGAAAGTCATATTAAAATAACCAGTGGCATGCATTAAGCTGATGGTTTACATTTAGGATAATGTTTTACAGCTTTGTCTTTCTATTATGATTTCTTTATTATTTCATATATTTGACATGTGATAAGGCCACACACAGGGCCAGAAATAATTATAGACACCTGTGATAATTTGAAGTACCCCAAAAAGGACACAGTGCTAAAATTCCCTCCAAAACTTGAAAGTTACAACAATTCTGGTAGTTTACTGGTAAACGTTACCAGTAATATACCCTCCCTTTGCCCCCATGAAAAACATTAGTAGGCTTGGGTGGTATACCATATAAAGGGGTATTTGGAAATAGCCACATTTTTCAATACCGTCTAATACATTTGAATTTGTTTAGCTACTTTTTAAGTAAATACCTGCAGTGAACTTGTGCAATATGCTAGGGGACAAAGATCGCGTTCTTCATTTCACCCGTCACATAATTATTTATTATGAAGCTTACCAGTAGTACCCAGTCACGTGGTGTTTGTGTGTGTCACTCACTGTTGTGCAGCACGCCCAGTTGATCTAGTTCGAGTATGGAATTCAAAACAAAGAATTTGCCGGCTAGATATCTCATAACTATTAAGTAAACTGTCTAGAAATGTGCTAAATGCTCTGCAGTTGTGCATTTGATTCGCTAATTTAGTAGCTAGTTCGCTAGATAGCTTTTTCAAAAATTGAGTTTTGCTTGCCGGTAACGCTGAGAATCCCCTCCTGGACCAAGAGCCTTGCTGTGTAATATTTGTTTTGTACGTGCAGAAAACTATGAGTAGCATTTTTGAGTTACGTCTATAACTTTATGAGCTGGGCTGTCTGTCCTGAAAATAGTTTAGGTCAGAGAGTGTATAGAATGTTCATAATGCGATGGTTAGCATTCAATGTGGGATTTTACATGTACTTCTGCCAGTATTACCGAATATCCCGGTATGGCACAAGGTCGGTATGAAGGTGCGATAATCTGGATACCGCCCAAGCCTACACATCCATATCCACTTCTGTACAACATAGTTAACATACTACAGTAGAATTAATGGTGAAATCTCAATCAATGGCCTACTCATTCACAGTACTGTATGAAGTAGGTGGAATTTGTAGGTCAGTTGTCATCAGCTTTCATTATCACATAGAAAACATTTCCATCAGGCTAATAATGGCCTAATAAAAAAACAAGTGATACAGAACAATGAACGCAGTCCGTCTCACCAATTCTGCTGTACGTGATAGCTCCTTCTGATACTTTGTCCTCCCAAAACTTCAGTCAATTCACTGTTCTCATCATGAGGTAAACACAGCTACAGAGTGAGCTATGGCTGCCAGACTGCTGTCAAGCCCATCCTTCATGTTCCTGGCAAGCCACAAGGGAGGTGACAGATAGGCGAAGAACCTCCGCTAATTCTACCCAAATCCACTAGTGCTCTAAGAGGCTTTCTGGAACTACAGGTGCCACGTTCTCATCAACAAAGCAAGTCATTCAATTGTTCTAATCTTTACTTTGACCACTTGCATTATTGTATTTTATAGTCCGTTTTATATTATGCTGGGTACAAGAATCAGCCTTCAACAAACAGTCTGCTTGCATGTAAAAATCAAATCCCTTACTGCCGGTGTCCCTCTTCAACATTTTAAATAGACAACCAGGTTCATGTTTAATAGAGTACGTAAAGCATCACAATTTGCGTGCATGGCCTAACTTTTGTTGAAGTTCAAATGTTTACCTGAACAAAGCTTTAGGTACGGTGCCTTCAGCAAGTATTCACACCCCTTTACTTTTTCCACATGTTGTTGTGTTACAGACTGAATTGAAAACGGATTCAATTTAGATTTTTCCTTCGTCACTGGCCTACACACAATACCCCATAATGTCAACGTGGAATTATGTTTTTCAAAATGTTTACAAATGAATAAAAATGGAAAAGATTCAATCCCTTTGTTATGGCAAGCCTAAATAACTTCAGGAGTAATAATAATAAGTTGCATGAACTCACTCGGTGTGCAATAACAGTGTTTAACAAGATTGTTGAATGACTACATCATCTATGTACCCAACACATACAGATAATTGTAAGGTCCCTCATTCGAGCAGTGAATTTCAAAACACAGATTCAACCAAAAGACCAGGTAGGTTTCTCAATGCCTCACCAAGAAGGGTACCTTTTGGTAGGTGGGTAAAAATAACAATAAACAGACATTGAATATCCCTTTTAGCATGGTGAAGTTATTACATGTTGGATGGTGTATCAATACACCCAGTCACTACAAAGATACAGGCTTCCTTCCTAACTCAGCTGCTGGGGAGGAAGGAAACTGCTCAGGGATTTCACCCTGAAGCATACTTTTGGTTGCATCATGTTATAGGTATGCTTGCAATTAGGGATGCACGATATGTCGGTGAAGAATCATTTACATTTACATTTAAGTCATTTAAGTCAATCGGCCGATATTAGCTAAAAATGCCAACATTGACATCGGTCCGATGTCTAGTTTAACGCTGATGTGCAAAACCGATGTCAAAGATGACGTGCATACCTATATAACGTAGGTACATGTGTTGCTACACGTGCAACACAGCATTCCTAACCTAGCCCACAATGTCTGCTGTGTGGATCGAGCAGTCAACAAGGTGAGCAGTCATTTGAAAGAGTAAGAACATTTCAGCGAGAAAACTGAAAGGTGAAATCCATTAAAGCCAAGAGAATGGAATTCATTCCCCTTGACAATCAGCCGTTCTCTGTCGTGGGTGATGTTGGCTTTCACCGACTGTTCAAGCACCGATACACACTACCAAGTGCGCTATTTTTCAGCTGTTGCCCTACTGGAGTTACACAGTAATAGCATCACTGCTACTAACCTTCACGACTGACATGTTGACCAGTGATATAAGCCCCATGAGCACGCTGAGTCTGACAGCACAGTTAGTTGTCAAGGATTTTGTACTGAGGAAAGTCGTATTTCAGGCTCATGAATGTGCTGGTTGTCATACCGCTGCTACAATTTCAATGGCATTTGAGAACATGTTTGAAGCTTGGAAACACTAGCAAGCTCCATTCGAACAACTGACTAACAGAGCTGAAACTTCACTGCTTGACATGTATGATGAAATCCTGGTTGAGAATGAAACGACTGAACAACGAAACAGCACAAGCAAGTAAGTGAAATAAATAGGTTTTGATTACGGTTGACAACTCCATTGTTTCCTCCTCCCAGAGCGCTAAGAACCTTGGCGTGATCCTGGACAACACCCTGTCGTTCTCAACTAACATCAAGGCGGTGGCCCGTTCCTGTAGGTTCATGCTCTACAACATCCGCAGAGTACGACCCTGCCTCACATAGGAAGCGGCGCAGGTCCTAATCCAGGCACTTGTCATCTCCCGTCTGGATTACTGCAACTCGCTGTTGGCTGGGCTCCCTGCCTGTGCCATTAAACCCCTACAACTCATCCAGAACGCCGCAGCCCGTCTAGTGTTCAACCTTCCCAAGTTCTCTCACGTCACCCCGCTCCTCCGCTCTCTCCACTGGCTTCCAGTTGAAGCTCGCATCCGCTACAAGACCATGGTGCTTGCCTACGGAGCTGTGAGGGGAACGGCACCTCAGTACCTCCAGGCTCTGATCAGGCCCTACACCCAAATAAGGGCACTGCGTTCATCCACCTCTGGCCTGCTCGCCTCCCTACCACTGAGGAAGTACAGTTCCCGCTCAGCCCAGTCAAAACTGTTCGCTGCTCTGGCTCCCCAATGGTGGAACAAACTCCCTCACGACGCCAGGACAGCGGAGTCAATCACCACCTTCCGGAGACACCTGAAACCCCACCTCTTTAAGGAATACCTAGGATAGGATAAAGTAATCCTTCTCACCCCCCCTCCCCCTTAAAATATTTAGATGCACTATTGTAAAGTGGCTGTTCCACTGGATGTCATAAGGTGAATGCACCAATTTGTAAGTCGCTCTGGATAAGAGCGTCTGCTAAATGACTTAAATGTAAATGTAATGTAAAAATTATGTTTTACTGGTAATGGGGACATACGTAAATGCCAACAAAATAACTTTTTGGTCAGAGAGAGAGTGTGTGTGTGTGTGTGTGTGTGTGTGTGTGTGTGTGTGTGTGTGTGTGTGTGTGTGTGTGTGTGTGTGTGTGTGTGTGTGTGTGTGTGTGTGTGTGTGTGTGTGTGTGTGTGTGTGTGTGTGTGTGTGTGTAACCTAACCGAATTCTTATTTACAGTGACGGCCTACCCCGGGCCAAACCCGGACGACGCTGGGCCAATTGTGCGCCGCCCTATGGGATCCCAATCACAGCAGGATGTGATACAGCCTGGATTCGAACCAGGGACTGCAGTGACGCCTCTTGCACGGAGCTGCAGTGCCTTAGACCTCTACGTACATGTGTGTGTTAACTATTTAACTGTACTAGAATGTTTAAAAGGACACAAAAAAATATAATATCAGTCATCAGTATCGTTATTTTTGGGGCAAGGAAAATATCAGATATCGACCAAAAATGTCCTATCGGTGCATCACTACTTGTAATCGTTAAGGACTGGGGAGTTTTTCAGGATAAAAAAGAAACAGAAAAGAGCTAAGCACAGGCAAAATCATGGATCAGTCTGCTTTCCACCAGACACTGGGAGATGAATTCACCTTTCAGCAAGACAATAACCTAAAACACGAGGCCAAATCTACACTGGAGTTGCTTACCAAGAAGACAGTGAATATTCCTGAGCGGCCGAGTTACAGTTTTGACTTAAATCTACTTCAAGATCTATGGCAAGACCTGAAAATGGTTGTCTAGGAATGATCAACAACCAATTTGACAGAGAAGAATTTTGAAAATAATAAATTCATATTGAACAATCCCAGTGTGAAAAGCTCTTGGAGACTTACCCAGAAAGACTCACAGCTGAAATTGCTGTGTGAATGCTTATGCAAATTACATATTTTTGCATTTCATTTTTCAATTTATTTACCCATCTACACACAATACCCCATAATGACAAAGTGAAAACACATGTTTTAAATATTTAAAATCATCCATTTTGAATTCCGGCTGTATTACAACAAAATGTGGATTAACATGCCAACCAGACACGTCACAAAATACATTTAGAAATCCAAGTTATTCAATTATTGCGCCAATGAGTGTCTGCGTTGCCAAGGGCTAAAATAGAACTCCTTTCTATTTCTGACGCAGATCGCGCTGAAATTCCTGCCTCTCCCATCTCCTCATTGGTTTATAGAAGCAGGTACCCATGTGCCATCTCCTCATTGGTTATACCCACGTGGGTGATTGAAAGACAAACTGTTTTGCCGGTAGTCGTGGTAATACTATGAAAGTTTAGATGCCAATCACCATATAAGTTCAAAGATGAGAGCCTGGAAGGAGGAGAGATTACTAGAAGCGATTCGGTTGGCCGTTTTATGTGTGGATTAATTGGCGGAGTAGAGGAGCTTGTGCATTTCAGGTAAAATAACAACTCAATGTTTATATCCTTGGACAAATCAGCTAGTGAGTGCAAGCTAACTAGCTAAATTGCCATACATGTTTAATGCTTTTCGGCCTGTCCCCAAATCAATGTCATTGGTTCAGAGTTTGTTTTGCTATTTTAACCTGCGT
This sequence comes from Oncorhynchus gorbuscha, assembly GCF_021184085.1. Classification (NCBI taxonomy): domain Eukaryota; kingdom Metazoa; phylum Chordata; class Actinopteri; order Salmoniformes; family Salmonidae; genus Oncorhynchus; species Oncorhynchus gorbuscha. The sequence continues at coordinate 27,581,846 of NC_060180.1, forward strand.
GTCGTGATCGCGTTTGGTGTAGGGGGACAAAATACATTTATGCACGATAGCGCACGCGCGCAGCCGGTTTGGGTTCAGTGTTAGTCAAGGGACATGAATACTTTCTGAAGACACTGTACATGGATGACAGCCTGAAACGTGTATGCTGTAATGATAAGGGTTGGGTAGATTACTTTCTAAATGTAATCCGTTACAGTTAATAGTTACCTGTCCAAAATTGTAATCAGTAACGTAACTTTTGGATTACCCAAACTCAGTAACGTAATCTGATTACATTCCGTTACTTTTAGATTACTTTCCACTTAAGAGGCATTAGAAGACAGAAATGTTACAAATTGAACAACATCTATTGCAGGATAAATCAATGTTAAAGTTTACATAGCTGGCCATATGATGTTAAATTTTACTTTATGGGTTGGTTATGTAGGCTTCTCCTAACCCACCACTCTCTACTACATATAATAATATGATTCAATTATATCTTTACATTAAAAACCAAAGTTAACAGAATTCTAGTCATTCCAATCAATGTTATACCCCTTGATCTTCAAGAACAGGACTTGGAAATATGGAAGTATAGATTAGCCAAATTGTTTTACCTGAGCATGACCCCAAATCTAAGGACTTATTAGCCAGCACTACTCTGTTGTTTATTACTTAGTTGTCATGGAGGACTGATTGAGCTTATATTTTGGGTTCTCATGGAATGTGACAGTTGAACTAAGCACATGAGGAATTTACAAGTTACATTCTTCAAGAATCAATGGATATATACACACACTACCAGTCAAAAGTTTGGACACCTACTCATTCAAGGATTTTTCTTTATTTTTACTATTTTCTGCATTGTAGAATCATAGTGAAGACATCAAAACTATGACATATCACATATAGAATCATGTAGTAACCATGATGAAGTGAGAAGTACACAGCGTTGTACGAGATCTTCAGTTTCTTGGAAATTTCTCACATGGAATAGCCTTCATTTCTCAGAAAAATAATAGACTGACGAGTTTCAGAAGAAAGGTCTTTGTTTCTGGCCATTTTGACCCTGTAATCGAACCCACAAATGCTGATGCTCCAGATACTTAACTAGTCTAAAGAATACCAGTTTTATTGCCTCTAATCGTAACAGCAGTTTTCAGCTGTGCTAACACAATTGCAAAAGGGTTTTCCGATGATCAGTTCGCCTTTTAAAATGATAAACTTAGATTAGCTAACACAACGTGCCATTGGAACACAGGATTGATGGTTGCTGATAATGGGCCTCTGTACACCTATGCAGATATTCCATAAAAAAAATCTGCCGTTTTAAGCTACAATAGTCATTTACAACATTAACAATGTCTACACTGTATTTCTGATCAATTTGATGTTATTTTAATTGATGTTATTTTAATGGACATTTTTTTGCTTCTCTTTCAAAAACAAGGACATTTCTATGTGATCCCAAACTTTTGAACAGTATTATATATTATTATATATACATTTAAAAATCCAAAAATGGATGCAGCAACTACAGATTGTCCTTTTAAGTCAACTTGTGCAATTTTGAGCACGTGTCCTTTAGGCCTATGGATTTTTTTTCATCAGTATCAATTAGATTGAGCAACAAAAGCCCCACTTTTATTCCATAGGCTGGGATCCACACTATACAGCTGTTGCAAGAGTGCATTTTTCACCGGCTGTCCATCGGTTACAAAAACAATGATTGATAGGCAGCTTAAACTTCTTGAATTCAACCATTATTGTGTTCAAATACACATTGAGATTTGTGAACAGCCATCCACAACAACCACAATCTGTAAGGCGCAAATAGTTAAATGAGAGAGCAGCAGTGTGATTCACATCAATGCGTTATGTAGATATCAATAATAAGTGATATCGGTATCGCCGTAGACTACACCACTGCTGTCATCCTTACCTCCAAGTGTTTATTAAAATTGGATAACCTTTGTATGCCAACAACAGTAACACTATTGGCTTGGACTGTAGCCTACAAAAGCCCATTCCTGCTCTTTTCCCACAATCCATCAACCACATTTGGTGTGTCATCATAGTGGTCTCTGACTTGTGGTCAGATTCACTCAGGCGGAATAAACTTAAACTTGCGCCTTTTTTCAAAGCTGATTTAAATGTCATTGAGAAAACAGAGAAGTGTCAACAACAACAAAATTCCCCAAAAATCCTTTCTGAATTCAAAATTAAATCATCTAGTTTTTCAAAAGTATCATTAATATCAATGCTTCTATTAGAGCATCTCTCACTTAATACAATTCAAGTTGTGACAATCGAACATACTGCAATCGCCAACTATGAAAAGTAGTAGCGATGTCTTCTTAAGCACAATTATGGGTGTGTGGGCAACTTTTTCTGCTAAATTAGCTTCAAACCGCTTGATCCCAGATGCCTGCCAAGACGAGTGGTTTCGAAACTGCAGGCAGTGCATTTAGGGACGTGTGCACTTCAAAGGTATGAAACTCGCACCTTGAGAATGTTTTAACAGTTGGCTTGAAAGCAATGTAGCCCTTCATTAAAAAACTGAGCCAAAAGTGCTTTTGACACTGCCGAACTCCAAAACTAAGGGGGAGGGCTTTCCATTAACTCAATGGGAAAGGGCTGCAGGACTTCTCAATTGCGGGTGCCTGTGTGTGTTTTTGTTCCCCTATGTCTTGGCAGGAAGAAATGGCCACGGATCCATTAGTTCAATTTGTCACAGCGGGAGCGCCCCAAAGATCTCTTATCGGTACAACATACCTCTCGAGTGGCGAGTCTGTCGCTCATCTCCTCCGCCTTCCCAAAGTCCCCTTCAGCGATGGCGCTCTCTATGCTCTTCTCTAAGCTGGACTGGAGAGAAGGGGAAAATGTAGTGATTTAGAATGAGAAAAAGGGGGGAAGGGAAATCAAAGAGTAACTTCAAAAGTCCCCTGGGCCTTACTTTTAATATGATTGCTATTACTACAAATATGTAGATTTTCCTTCACAAATGAAAACCTTTTTGATTGGATATTAGTGGGGAAATCTTCAAAAAATGCTACTGGAGATTACCAAACATAAATGTGACTCTTTAATTACACATTTCCATTACAGGCTGGAGCAGAGGAGGGAGCAAAGATGCCCCTGGATACTGATGGCAGGGGAGGTTCTCCAAAAAAAAGGAGACTATCCAGAGAAGTAGAGTTAAGATCATTTCGTCAATAATTTCACAGAACACATGAAAGCAAGACAATTTTAAATTAGGGGGGAGCCCTCTCGGAAGCATCTTCATACGAATGATTCAAGGACTCCGGTTGTTTATAGACGCACACTCATCCCTCAAATTAATTTGGACAAAGACAGCAAGCTGAGCCAAATAATAATATGGCAATATAGTAATAATTACAACAACAAAAAAATAATAAAATCTACCTCTACCACAACTTTACAGTGGTCTACTTGCTGGCAAAGTGGCAATGTTCATGTTCCAAATCAAATATGTTGTAAATGGGTTTTCAATGTGCGACATTGGGATCAACATTTCAAAATGGTTAAAACATGTTTTTATTTTTATAAATGCAGTTACACATGTGTCCTGACAGAAATAAAAAGTGAACATGCCAAATTGGCAAATCACTTTGCCTAACAACAGAATACACCTAGGACAAGGAGTTATATCCTCTAAAATTGCAGGAGTAGAGTAAAATGGACACCAAAATGTATTTGTCATGTCATTTCATAACCTGATCACCAGTTCATATTGTGAATAATGCCCTCTAGGCTACTATCTTGTCATTCTAGGTAACACTTGACACCCAGCGCCATGACACGTTATGACACGGTCAAAACCATGTCATATTACGTCAAAACACCTGACATAACATGGTCATAACACTGTCATGACACATATTTAGACCGGTTGTGAAAAATATGGCTGGTTTTATGGCTGGTTATGACAGTGTCAAAACCCACAAAACCTACCACACAAGGCAAAACATTCCATTACACCATAAACACACTGTTGACAAGTAGTCCATGTTATATGAAACCGTCTGAAATGTACCATATTAAATGACCATTGTAATTGCACACACGTCGATGTCAGACATGCAACTAGCCCAATCAAAGCCCAATCAAATCAAACTTTGTCACATGCGCCGAATACAACAACATGCGCCGAATACAACGCCGAATACAACAAGTGTAGACTTTACCGTGAAATGCTTACTTACAAGCCCTCAGATCAAGAAAATATTTACCAAGTAAACTTGAGGTTATATACAGGGGGCACCGGTACCGAGCCAGTGTGCGGGGGTACAGGTTAGGTGAGGTAATTTGTACATGTAGGTGGGGTGAAGTGACTATGCATAGATAATAAACAGTGAGTAGCAGTAGTGTACAAAAAGGAAGGGGGGGTCAATATAATTTGTCTGGTAGCAATTTAATTAATTGTTCAGCTGTCTTATGACTAAGGGGTAGAAGCTGTTGAGGAGCCTGTTGGTCCTAAACTTGGTCCATGATAGTTCGTTGGTGATGTGGACACCAAGGAACTTGAAACTCTCTACCCGCTTCACTACAAGCCGATCGGTGTTAATGGGGACCTGTTCGGCCCGCCTTTTCCTGTAGTCCTACGATCAGCTCCTTTGTCTTGCTCACATTGAGGGAGAGGTTGTTCTCCTGGCACCACACTGCCAGTTCTCTGACCTCCTCCCTATAGGCCGTCTCATCACTGTCGGTGATCAGGCCTACCACTGTTGTGTCGCCAGCAAACTTAATGATGGTGTTGGAGTCTACAAGTTATTTAAAATGTGATGGAAAACACATGACTGTAAAGAATGTATTACAACAACAACAAAAGGAAGGAAACTTCTAGCAGGGAAAAAAACAATTTGAATCCATGTGGGTATTGACACTCCTGTGTAAGTGTCATAACCAGCCATAAAATAACATAATATGTCACAACAGGTGTAAATATATGGGTCATGACAGTGATGACCATATTATGATTGGTTATGACATTATGTCAGATGTTATGATATATTATGACATGGTTATGACGCTGGATGTCAAGTAATGTGTTACCTCATTCTAATGTCAAGATGCATATTGCCATCGCACTGCCCTATCCCATCTGGAAAAGAGGTATACCTATGTAAGAACGCTGTTCATCGACTATAGCTCAGCATTCAACACAATAATAAGTGCATGGGGTGGCAGGGTACCCTAGTGGTTAGAGCGTTGGACTAGTAACCGGAAGGTTGCGAGTTCAAACACCCGAGCTGACAAGGTACAAATCTGTCGTTCTGCCTCTGAACAGGCAGTTAACCCACTGTTCCTAGGCCGTCATTGAAAATAAGAATTTGTTCTTAACTGACTTGCCTAGTTAAATAAAGGTAAAATAAAAATAGACGATGTCGTCCCCACAGTGACGACAAGAACGTATCTAAACTAAAAACCATGGATTACAGGCAATATCCGCACTGGACTAAAGAACAAACGGCTTACAAGGAACGGGACACGGACACATACAAGAAAGCCCAATACAACCTCCGACGAGACATTAAAAATGTGAAAGGACAATATCCTATTACATCAGTTCCGACGCTCGGAACAGAAAATGTTTGACCTCTGTCATTGCCAACAAAGGGTATATAACAAAGTATTGAGAAACTTTTGTCATTGACCAAATACTTATTTTCCACCATAATTTGCAAATAAATCCATAAAAAAATCCCACAATGTGATTTTCTGGAATTTTCCCCCCTCATTTTTTCTGTCATAGTTGAAGTGTACCTATGATGAAAATTACAGGCCTCTCATCTTTTTAAGTGGGAGAACTTGCACAACTGGTGGCTGACTAAATACTTTTTTTGCCCCACTGTATGTGGCAGGGCTTGCAGACAATAACACATTACAATGGGAAACCCAGCCATGAGTTGCCAAGTGATACAGAACTACCAAACGAGCTAAATGCCTTATGCTCGATTTTAAGAATTTAACACTGTGACTTGCGTGAAAGCCCCTGTTGTTAAGGATGACTGTGTGATCTAGTGATCTAGGTTAACATATCACAAGGCTGCCGGGTTTGATGGAACAACAGGGCACGTTCTCAAAGCATGCGCACGCCAGCTGGCAAATGTCTCCACAGATATTTTCAATCTATCCTTTTTATCCCACTCTGTAATCCCAACATGTTTCAAGCTGACCACCATTGTCCCTCTTCCCAAGAGCTCCAAGGTAACCTGCCTAAATGGCTATCTCCCTGTGGCACTCACATCTGAATTATGAAGTGCTTTGAAAGGCTGGTCATGACACATCAATACCACCGTTCAAGACCCCCTAAACCCACTCCAATTCGCATTCTGCCCGAACAGATCCACAGATGACGCAATCTAATTGCACTTCACACAACCCTCTCCTACCGGGACAAGAGGGGAAATAACTGAGAATACTGTTCAGCGACCAACACCATAGTCCCCTCCAAGCTCGGGACCCTGGGACTGAACCCCTCCATCTGCAACTGGATCCTGGACTTTCTGACGGGCCGGCCCCAGGTGGTGAGGGTAGGCAACAACACCTCCGCCACACTGACCCTCAACATGGGGGACCCTCAGGGGTGTGTGCTTAGTCCCCTCCTGTACTACCTGTTCATCCACGACTCCAACACCACCATCAAGTCTGCTGACGACACGACGGCGGTAGGCCCGAGGGAGTTGGTCTTAGTAGTGTGGTGACAGGACAACAACCTCTGCATCAACGTCAGTAAGACCAAGGAGCTGATTGTGGACTATAGGAGGAAAGAGGGGAGAGCACGACCCCATCCAGATCGACGGGGCTGTTGTGATGCGGGTCAAGAGCTTCAATTCCTTGGCGTCCACATCACTAAATACCTAACATAATCCACATACACCCACACAGAGGGCCGTAAAGAGACTGAAAAGATTTGGCATGGGCTCTCGTATCCTCAAAAGGTTATACAGCTGCACCTTTGAGAACACCTTGACTGGCTACATCACCGCTTGGTATGGAAAATATATCGCCCTTGACCACAAAGTGCTACGGAGGGTGGTGCAGACTGCCCAGTACATCACTGGGGCCGAGCTCCCATCCACCCGGACCTCTATATCATGCGGTGTCAGACACTCCAGCCACCCAAGCCATAGACTGTTCACTCTTTTACCATCCAGTAAACAGTACCGGAGCATCGGCTCTCGACCCAACAGGCCCAGGGACAGCTTCTACCCACAAGCCATAAGACTGCTAAAAAGCCAGACTGCTAAATAGTTCAGGTACCATTAATTGACTATCTGCACTGACCCTACGCACACTCACTATTTGACCTAGACAGTTTGTGTGTATGTACTGATATGTAGGCTACATGTGCCCTTTTTTAAAATATATGAAGTAGTTCTGTCCTTGTCTATTAATGTCCTGTATTATGTAACGTTTCATGTTTTGTGTGGACCTGAGGAAGAGTAGCTGCTGCTTTTGCAACAACTAATGGGGATCCTAATAAAATAACACTAGACTATATAAACCAACCATATACACACTCACACTATATTGACACTCCCACACAAACACACACACAATCAAATCAAAGTGTATTTGTCGCGTGTGCCGAATACAACAGGTACAGTGAAATGCTTACTTACAGGCCCTAACCAACAGTGGAATTTTTAAGTAAAAAAATAGGTATTAGGTGAACAATAGATAAGTAAAGAAATAAAAACAACAGTAAAAAGACTGAGAAATAACAGTAGCGAGGCTATATACAGTAGGGAGGCTATATACAGGCACCGGTTAGTCGGGCTAATTGAGGTAGTATGTACATGTAGGTATGGTTAAAGTGACTATGCATATATGATAAACAGAAAGTAACAGTAGCGTTAAAGAGGGGTTGGCGTGTGGTGGGACACAATGCAGATAGTCCGGGTAGCCAATGTGCGGGGGCACCGGTTAGTCGGGCTAATTGAGGTAGTATGTGCATGAATGTATAGTTAAAGTGACTATGCATAGATAACAGAGAGTAGCAGCAGCGTAAAACGGGATGTGGGGGCGGGATGCAAATAGTCCGGGTAGCCATTTGATTACCTGTTCAGGAATCTTATGGCTTGGGGTAAAAGCTGTTAAAGAAGCCTTTTGGTGCTAAACTTGGTGTTCCGGTATCGCTTGCCATGCGATAGTAGAGAGAACAGTGGTGGCTGGGATCTTTGATAATTTTTTAGGACCTTCCTCTGACACAACCTGGTGTAGAGGTTCTTGATGGCAGCCAGCTTAGCCCCAGTGGGGTACTGGGCCATACGTACTACCCTCTGGAGTGCCTTGCAGTCGGAGGCCGAGACGTTTCCGTACCAGGCAGTGATGCAACCAGTGCCATAATCATGCTCTCGATGTTGCAGCTGTAGAACCTTTTGAGGGTCTGAGGGCCCATGCCAAATTTTTTTAGTTTCCCGAGGGGGAATAGGCTTTGTTGTGCCCTTTTCACGACTGTCTTGGTGTGTTTGGACCATTCTAGTTTGTTGGTGAAGTGGACACCAAGGAACTTGAAGCTCTCAACCTGCTCCACCACAGCCCAGTCAATGAGAATGGGGGAGTGCTCGGTCCTGCTTTTCCTGTAGTCCACAATCATCTCCTTTGTCTTGATAATGTTGAGGCAGAGGTTGTTATTCTGGCACCACTCCACCAGGGCTCTCACATCCTCCCTGTCGGCAGTCTCACCGTCGTGGCCGGCTGCGACAAAGCCTGGACTTGAACCAGGATCTCTAGTGGCACAGCTAGCACTGTGATGATGTGCCTTAGACCACTGCGCCACTCGGGAGGCCTCACTTTCCTTTATAATCCATGATTGTCTGGAGTCTCCATGATTGTCTGGAGTCTCTCCCTGTACTGTCGTTTTGCCTCTTTGATTGCCTTACGTTAGTTGGATTAGTTTTAATCATCACAGTAGGAACAACATCCTCTATGGACTTTCTGATGAACCAAGTCACAGAGTCAGTGTGTTGACACTATTCAGAGGCAACCCGGAACATTTCCCAGTCCGCGTGATCAAAACAGTCCTGAAGCATAGATTCCGATTGGTCAAACCAGCATGAATTTGATTGAACATGGTATGTCCCCCCCCTATATCTTAATGTAATCACATGAAATTGTTTTGCAGATTATTAACAATGACTTACTAACAGCTGTAACTAGTTGTCCACCGCAGGAAATTCTCACTGGTACCGTAGTTTATAGAAAGACCCAAATAGATTCTAAATGTCTATCGTGTAATTGACTTAGGCCTAACTTTTTTTAATGTAATGTCAATATGTAAATGACATTGATCACTTATGAGAATGTTTGAAAATGGAGGAGCAAGGCCTTCTCGTTATGTTGACTTCACAAATTCTGTTTAATTGAGCTTCTTGTTAAATATATCATATCCATTCAAAGTAAACCGTTTTTGCTGCAAACACAGAGCAAAAACTACATTTGATGGTTCGTTCAGATAAACAGAATTTAAATAACACTCCAAATAAGCATTACGAGAACTTCCAATTGAATTAGGGCAAAGTATACACTATTATACACTGCTCAAAATATAAAGGGAACACTTAAACAACACAATGTAACTCCAAGTCAATCACACTTCTGTGAAATCAAACTGTCCACTTAGGAAGCAACACAGATTGACAATAAATTTCACATGCTGTTGTGCAAATGGAATAGACAACAGGTGGAAATTATAGGCAATTAGCAAGACACCCCCAATAAATGAGTGGTTCTGCAGGTGGGGACCACAGGCTACTTCTCAGTTCCTATGCTTCCTGGCTGATGTTTTGGTCACTTTTGAATGCTGGCGGTGCTTTCACTCAAGTGGTAGCATGAGACGGAGTCTACAACCCACACAAGTGGCTCAGGTAGTGCAGCTCATCCAGGATGGCACATCAATGCGAGCTGTGGCAAGAAGGTTTGCTGTGTCTGTCAGCGTAGTGTCCAGAGCATGGAGGCACTACCAGGAGACAGGCCAGTACATCAGGAGACGTGGAGGAGGCCGTAGGAGGGCAATAACCCAGCAGCAGGACCGCTACCTCCGCTTTTGTGCAAGGAGGAGCACTGCCAGAGCCCTGCAAAATGACCTCCAGCAGGCCACAAATGTGCATGTGTCTGCTCAAACGGTCAGAAACAGACTCCATGAAGGTGGTATGAGGGCCCGACATCCACAGTTGGGGGTTGTGCTTACACCGTGCAGGACGTTTGGCATTTGCCAGAGAACACCAAGATTGGCAAATTTGACACTGGCGCCCTGTGCTCTTCACAGATGAAAGCAGGTTCACACTGACCACATGTGACAGACTTGACAGTCTGGAGACACCGTGGAGAACGTTCTGCTGCCTGCAACATCCTTCAGCATGACCGGTTTGGCGGTGCGTCAGTCATGGTGTGGGGTGGCATTTCTTTGGGGGGCCCCTCGCCAGAGGTAGCCTGACTGCCATTAGGTACCGAGATGAGATCCTCAGACCCCTTGTGAAACCATATGCTGGTTGGCCCTGGGTTCCTCCTAATGCAAGACAATGCTAGACCTCATGTGGCTGGAATGTGTCAGCAGTTCCTGCAAGAGGAAGGCATTGATGCTATGGACTGGTCCGCCCGTTCCCCAGACCTGAATCCAATTGAGCACATCTGGGACATCATGTCTCGTTCCATCCACCAACGCCACATTGCACCACAGACTGTCCAGGAGTTGGCGGATGCTTTAGTCCAGGTCTGGGAGGAGATCCCTCAGGAGACCACCTCATCAGGAGCATGCCCAGGAGTTGTTTGGAGGTCATACAGGCACGTGGAGGCCACACACGCTACTGAGCCTCATTTTGACTTGTTTTAAGGACATTACATCAAAGTTGGATCAGCCTGTAGTGTGGTTTTCCACTTTAATTTTGAGTGTGACTCCAAATCCAGACCTCCATGGGTTGATAAATTTGATTTCCATTGATAATTTTTGTGTGATTTTGTTGTCAGCACATTCAAATATGTAAAGTAAAAAGTATTTAATAAGAATATTTCATTCATTCAGATCTCAGATGTGTTATTTTAGTGTTCCCTTTATTTTTTTGAGCAGTGTGTGTATATATATATATATTATTTTGCTTGCACAACAATTTACATATCAAAATATGTATGTCTCTTTCTTGTTCTATTACACCAGATGTATCAAGTACACAGATGTATTTCTAAATGGATTCAAGTAAGAAATTAACTAATTTGTCCAAGAGTTTCTTATTAGGGTTATTATTAGGACACACACAAACAGCTATTCACATGCACTTTCCTTCACAAAGACGCAAGGTTGAGAGACACTAAAACAAAAGCAGGCAAGTGTCTGTGATGCCATTTTCTATACACCTTTTCATCAAAATGTAGGCTCATGCTATGTAGACTAGAGTCATATCCATGTAGGCTAGATCCATGGGTCTGACAATTAGGCTACTCAACGTGTGAGAGGCTATGTTATTGTGCATGTATTGAGTGCACTCTGAGCTTTCCACATACAGTAACACTGAGCAGGAGCTGTCAGGTATCTGTATAGACATTCAGTACAGACACTTCTCTCTAGAGCAAATCTACATCTTACTTTAATCTCAACCAAAAAAAAGTGGAATGGAGAATCATCACAATGTCAAGATTAAGGTAATCTCATCATTAAAACGTAACACAATCTTTTGTCAGGTTTGAGTCTAGAAACCTCTTAAGCCGCCTGTCATATTTAATAAAACAATAAGAAGTTACACACGCATGGATATGGAAAGACAGAACATGTTCAATGCTTTTGCCATAACATGATGGCATTAGACACAGGCAGACTTTATTTTTTACCTTGGGAGCAGGCTTGTAACAGGCAGGGGGTTGAAATCTATCATTGATGCCAAAGTACTGCGTCAGCCCATCCCAATGCTTGTCATGCTCAGCTTGAGGCTCTCTGGCGAAGAAGAAAGAGTGTTCATGTTTATTATCGGTTCAGAACAAGACTACAGCATATGTTAAGGCTATAAATGGGTGCTAAGTACCAATCAAATTTTTGGAATGCCCGGGTAGAATAGGCTTTCAGTTAGGCCTACACCAATAACAAGGCTATGTCACAATTCTCCACCCTTTTCCATAAGTGTGCACTTGGACACTCCCTGTCATGGATTTAAAGCATAGGATTGGTGTAGCCTAAGCATTGGCTGGAGGGAGATCCCGTGCAAGAAAGTGTGCAAGCTCTAATGCGCACTTTTGGGAGAATGGTGGAAAATCGGGACAAAGCCTTTGAAGACTCTTTAGTAGTTAGTGGAATACTGTATAGAACTATGTTTGAACAGATTTTGTGATACATTTAGGTCTACGTTACCTTTCATTGTTTGATTCCATGTTCTTAGTCCCTGATTCATCATCTGTTTAGTGACATGAAACACAAAGAAATTAATCTTGTAAACTCCAAAATCACCCAATTTTACAGTCCGTCGTATTGTGTCATAACTCATGAGCTCAGAAATATTAACATACACTGTGATCATATCCAAAACAGTGAAAAGAGGTAGACCTGCTGACTATTTCTTTCAGTGACTTTCAATGGAATTGTATATTATTTAATTATGTTCCACTCAGATCCATTCCAGTTCAGCTTTTATAGGCAAAAGACTAACTCAATTATAATACCATTTTTGTATTTAACGAGGACAAAGGAACACAGACAGCACTTTAACAAAAACACTAACGTTAGGGTCATGTGACACTTAGAATTTGGACACAGGATGAACCCTCTTCTTTTCCCATTTCCATTATTTCTGGGATAGGTCAAGTCGGTTACATCTGACCAGGGCAAAGATCGTTATCTTTCCAGTGGCTGTGTGGTTAAAAAGAAGTGCAATTGACCTTTCTTATGTCGTCGTTTTCCCCGCTGTCTTTTTTTGGGGAGCTTCATCTTCTTAATCTCATCTTTTTTCTTCTGTAGCTCTTTAAATCTCTAAAAGAACATGAAGTGTAACCATTCATTTAAGCAACAACACTGTATGCAACAAAAGCATTTACCCTAACCCTTTCAGCATGAATTGGGTGTAATGTGTATATGGTAGTAAAACATACAATGTGGCTTTACAAAGATGAGTAGCTTATCCACGTTGGACATGCTTTTTGAAAGTGGCGCTGATCCTGGGAAACGGGAATAAGTGGTATAGCCAAGCAATGCAGCCATTTTGTTAGAACACGTTATTGTTTTCCATGCAGGTTTAATCATTTATGGACTGCCTATCCAAAAGTAGTAGGGGATGCTATAGAGTATATAGGCAACATCGCTAGCTAGCTAACGTTAGCTTGATATGCAACACCTGACTAGGAAGCATAACATGTGTGACATACTTGCCACTTCTCCTCGGAAATCCCGGGTAAGCAGTCCAACGACTTGTCATGTTCTACGACGGGTTGTATATGGGAAGAACTTGTGTCTACAAGTGTCCCAACGTTTTCCTTAAGACCACGCGAAAGTCCAACTGCACGACATTTGTTTGAGGCTAACGTTTTTTCTTGATTTGCAACTACATTTTGTCCCTGGTCGTCCTCATCATCTGAACTAATTTCTGCATCGCTCAGACCTTTCGGTAAAAGTCCGCTATACATCTTGAGAATGGCAAATCAACAGCAACTCGGTTTATAAAACGTGTTAGTCAAACTGATATTTTAAAAATGCATCGAAAACTACTTGAAGCGTTGTAAACATTTTCACTTCCTGGTGGACATTGTGACTCTTGCAAAACAACTACTCCGATTGGGAAAAACAATATAGTCTCTACCAATGAAAACTGTTCTATCGCTGCACTAAAGCCGATGGTTGCGTTTCAGGTCGTCTTTATTACAGTCGCGCTGCGCAACTCAGATTATTGCTGAAATGTTGAACGATTGTCCCTCTTAGAATTAACACAATTATAGGGAGATAACCACCATAAATGTGTTGGTATTCCATGATTAGTTTTAAATGACGACAACCACCATAAATGTGTTGGTATTCCATGATTTTAAAAGACATTTGCTGCTATTGTGTTTTTCAAAAGGTCAGTACATAACATTTTTTTTAAGTAGTTTAGTAGATGCTCATATCCAAAGTGACTTACAGTTCGTGGATTCAAATTAAGATAGCAAGGTGGGACAACCACATATCACAGTCATAGTAAGTACATTTTCCTCAATAAAGTATCTGTCAGCAAACTCAGAGCTAGTAAGGTGGAAAAAGGGAAAGTGCGAGGGTTAGTTCACAAAAGGCCTAATTTATTTATTTATTGGGGGAAGGGTTCAGATGATAGGGTGAAGAGTCAGGGTTTCAGATGTTTTCTGAAGATGGGCAGGGACTCTGCTGTCCTAGATTTAGGGGGAAGCTGGTTCCACCATTGGGGTGCCAGGACAGAGAAGAGCTTCGACTGGGCTGAGAGACCAGAGGTGGCAGAAAGGAGTGCTCGGGTTGGAGCGTAGGGTTTGACCATAGCCTGAAAGTAGGGAGGGACAGTTCCTCTTGCTGCTCCGTAGACAAGTACCATGGTCTTGTAGTGGATGCGAGCTTCGACTGGAAGCCAGTGGAGTGTGCGGAAGAGCAGGGTGACATGGGAGAACTTGGGAAGGTTGAACACAGGTGGGCTACAGCGTTCTGGATAAGTTGCAGGGGTTTGATGTCACAAGCGGGGAGCCCAGCCAACAGCGAGTTGCAGCAGCCTACACTATGTTTAAGACTCTAGGTTTACTCTATTCTGATTTTTGACTGTTTAACAAAAGCATAAGCTACACGCACTGGTTTACCAATAAGGGTAATAACTATTTGGCTTTCCCGATCTAGAAATTCAGGTAAAAATAATTTCGATTCAGCCAACAGTATCGCCAAGGAAGTTATACAGTGTTAGTAATCGTAGATAAGTGGTTTGTTACAACTGGCAAGTAAATCTGTTATTTATGCCATGTTCTCAGGAAGATAAGTATTCTATTTTGTGACCAATGGTTCACAATTTATTCAAACAGCTGAAGGCATTGCATTATCATTAGAATGATTAGCATGCAAATCTTGTATAGCCCTTGGCATTGGCAAAGGAACATCTACCCTTAAATTGCTAATTCAGTAAATCACATCAGTCTTTTTTAGTTGCAAGTGATTGCCAAACCAATAATCTACATGAATTATGTCTATATGAAAAATGTTGCCTACGATGTTTGTTTCAATTGTATGGAAGGATGTGGCTGACAACAATAAATGTGTGCATATTCTCTCTGGACTATATTGATTGCTAGACAGCGAACATTATTGTTTACAGATGTCCAAATATGCATGACAGGGTGAAAGTCACAACTAATGACCCAGATATTCCTTAAAGGTGACCCTCAAATCAAAACAAAGGTGAATGATTCAGTAATCTCCTTGACCTCCCTGCGCCCTTTGTGGGAAATATTCTCTACTCCACTTTAAATAGAAATGTGATATGCAAAATAAACCAGGGTGATAGGACTTATGCTATCCTAGTATATTAAAATGTAATTCTGAAAGATGTGAAATCTCTATGTTATCCCCTTAAATATGCTACCATTAGCTGCTATCACTCACTCAGAATTATTACCCATTGAATTACTTATGTGACAATGCAATGGAAAAAAGCAGGGTGAACTCTGAAGGTAAACAAGGAACCACAAAGTCAGGGTAAATATGATTTAATAACATGGTGGCAGTAGAAGTTTGAATTATTTTGTATTGATTACCAGACTTTGTGTTCTATTTCACAGTTGAATTATTGTCTCTCTGAGCTGTCTCGCTCTCTCCTTGGCATGTACTCCAGCTCATTATTTCCATAATTTCTTGGTAATTTGGAGTTGGCTGTTTTAAACTTGGAGTCTCTTATTAAGTTTTGGCCATGGTGGATAAGAGGCAGCAGTACTGTAAGTGCAGAGAGATAAACTAATCATCTTAAACCCCTAATTATTAGTATCTTAGTGTGACAGACTGTTTTTGCGAGCTCACCAAATTGAGCCTCAAATGAGGAAAGGCATATCTGTGGAAGTGGTAATAATTTTAAGTAATCTCGATCTGGCTTGGGGTGGCAGAATTCATTAGTGCAGATTAGCACTGTGTGTACAAAGTAAATGAGATATCTAATAGCAAACGTGGAGGTCCAGGGATTCATCATTTCCTGCCAAAGATGAGGGATGATGTTAAGAGGCGATTATATATATTTTCATATTCTGACTTACCCTATATGGATCCGTGTGTGTGCCGTTAGCCAGTCAGTTATACATTATCACCTAACCTTTGACCTTCCACACATAACAGTCAGACACTTTGAACGTTGTATCTAAAACTGAAAAATATGAGGCGCAAATCTGATTATGCAGTGTTATCCGACAGGGTATTAAGAAGAATTGTTTTCTGCAAGGATACGGAGGAAGTTAATTTTGTGTGTAAGGAGAAGGTTGTGGAAAAATTATAAGATTACAAAGAATAATTTGCTGATATAATTACACCAAAATTGGGTACACACAATCATCAAATACATGTATTGCTTGACCTGGGTTAGCCAGTGAAATAAATCTTCCTTCTATAGCCTTTGTTAATTTGTTTTTATCATCTCCAAGTGGTGTTTGTGCAGGCAGTTCAATTTGCATGTGTAATTCCACTGTGCAAATTGACAACAAGTAGATCATTCTAGGAAATAGGCTGGTTGCTGGCCCCAGCTATCTTCCCAAGCCTATTCATTTTGAGGAACCGCTGAGGCATGAAACTCATACATCAACTATTTCCTGACAACGCTCAGGCTTATTGTCCCCTAAAATGTCATTACAGACATTATTTATGAAGCTAATTCATTTATTAAACCATATTTACTCTGACGGAATTTGTCACATTTTATCCATATCCCACGCATAGCTTTTGAACAATAGTGTTTTTATGAGTAAAGTCAAATTTCACAAAGTTTTAATTCATCTTAATGGGTTTCACACATGGCATTGTTAAAATATATTAACATGTAAATTGCTCATGGTTTTCGAGAGTCTGTTGATGAAAAGTGAGTGCAATCTAACGTCATCCTCGGAAAATATCGTTGTGTTGGTTCTCTGTTGCTGTAGTCTGGTCTCAGATCTGTATGTGCAGTAGCAAACTCCTCTGACTATCATCGACAATGATATAGTTGAACAAGTTGGCTAAAAGCACATACCGATAAGGCCACCACATGCAAACTTGAGGCAACCATTGAATATAACATTGTTATGTAGCCCCTGGGAGTTATTGTTGTGTTCCTTTTGACTCACCGTAGATGTTCTACTGGAGCCACTGTACCTTGGCTAAACAGCTGTTGTTATGCTAGTTCACGAATGTGATGATCTTCGAGTTGTGGCTAATAAATACGAGCCGTTTCTAGAAAACTAAGTATCATTCTTCATCCACCTGTCATTCCCACAATCTCTCTGCCTCCTCCAGACTCATTTCTGCTTCACCCAGGCGATCCTGACATTCCCTGGGAGCAATGGAAAGGCTTGTTTGAAACTTACCTCACAGTTATAGGATTGTTTTGTGTGTGACTTGCGGTAACTCTCCATGGTTCTAAATCAATGATAAAAAAATAAAAATAAAAAAAATGATGGTTTAGTAGTCCGAAAATGACATTTTCTAAATTTAGGGGGTAGATCAGCTTTAGTATTGCAGATAGATTGTAGCTTCCATCAATGTAATTGTCTGCATCATTTCCAATCCCCCAGCCATGTGTTTGCAAATATATACACTACCGGTCAAAAGTTTAAGAACACCTACTCATTCAAGGGTTTTTCTTTATTTTTACTATGTTCTACATTGTAGAGTAATAGTGAAGTCATCAAAACTATGAAATAACACACGTAGTAACCGAAAAAGTGTTAAACAAATCAAAATATAGTTTATATTTGAGATTCTTCAAAAAGCCACCTTTTGCCTTTTGGTATTTTATTAGGATCTCCATTAGATGTTGCAAAAGCAGCAGCTACTCTTCCTGGGGTCCACACAGAACATGACACATAATACAGAATGACATAATACAGAACATCAATAGACAAGAACAGCTCAAAGACAGAACTAGATACATTGTTTTTAAAGGCACACATAGCCTCCATATGAATGCATACACACAAACTATTTAGGTCAAATAGGGGAGAGGCGTTGTGCCACGAGGTGTTGGTTTATCTGTTTATTAAAACCAGGTTTGCTGTTTATTTGAGCAATATGAGATGGAAGAAAGTTCCATGCAATTAGGTCTCTACTGTACACTTTCTTGAATTTGTTCTGGATTTGGGGACTGTGAAAAGACCCCTGGTGGCATGTCTGTTGGGATAAGTGTGTGTGTCAGAGCTGTGTGTCAGTTGACTATGCAAACAATTTGGTATTTTCAACACATTAATGTTTCTTATAAAAAGAAGAAGTGATGCAGTCAGTCTCTCCTCAACTCTTAGCCAAGTGAGACTGGCAGCATAGTATTTATATTAGCACTCAGATTACAATGAAGAGCAAAACGTGCCGCTCTGTTCTGGGACAGCTGCAGCTTAACTAGGTCTTTCCTTGCAGCACTGGACCACACGACTGGACAATAATCAAGATCAGACAAAACTATAGTCTGCAGAACTTGCTTTTTGGAGTGTGCTGTCAAAAAAACAGAGCATCTCTTTATTACGGCCAGACCTCTCACCATCTTTACAACCATTGAATTTATATGTTTTGACCATAACAGTTTACAATCTAAATTAACGCCAAGTAATTTAGTCTCCTAAACTTGTTCAACAGCCAGACCATTCATTACCAGATTCAGCTGAGGTCTAGAACTTAAGTAATGTCCAAGACCGGTTTATTACTGGCCGCTCATTCCAAAACAGACTGCAACTCTTTAAGGGTTTCAGTGACTTCATTAGCTGTGGTTGCTGATGCATATATGATTCAATCGTCAGCATACATGGACACACATGCTTTGTTTAATGCCAGTGGCAGGTCATTGGTAAAAAAATTAAAGAGTAGAGAGCAGGGAGCTGCCCTTTGGTACACCACACTTTACATGTTTGACATTAGAGAAGCTTCCATTGAGAAGCCTCCTTGATGACAGCGTTGCACACTCTTGGAATTCTCTCAACCAGCTTCATGAGGTAGTAACCTGGAATGCATTTCAATTAACAGGTGTGCCTTCTTAAAATTTGTGGAATTTCTTTCCTTCTTAATGTGTTTGAGCCAATAAGTTGTGTTGTGACAAGGTAGGAAGGGTATACAGAAAATAGCCCTATTCTGGTAAAAGACCAAGTCCATATTATGGCAAGAACAGCTCAAATAAGCAAAGAAAAACAACAGTCCATCATTACTTTAAGACATGAAGGTCAGTCAATATAGAACATTTCAACAACTTTTGTTCTTCAAGTGCAGTCGCAAAAACCATAAAGCGCTATGATGAAACTGGCTCTCATGAGGACTGCCACAGGAAAGGAAGACCTAGAGCCCAGATAAATGCTTCACAGAGTTCAAATAACAGAAACATTTCAACACCAACTGTTCAGAGGAGAATCAGGCCTTCATGGTTGAATTCCTGCAAACAAACCACTACTAAAGGACACCAATAAGAAGAATCTTACTTGGGCCAAGAAACACGAGAAATGGACATTAGACTTGTGGAAATTTGCCCTTTGGTCTTTAGTCCAAATTGAAGATTTTTGTTTCCAACTGCCGTGTCTTTGTGAGAAGTGGTGTGGGTGAACCGATGATCTTTGCATGTGCATTTCCCACCGTAAAGGAGGTGGTGTTATGGTGTGGGGGGGCTTTGCTGGTGACACTGTCTGTGATTTATTTACAATTCAAGGAACACTTAACCAGCATGGCTACCGCAGCATTCTGCAGCAACACACCATCCCATCTGGTTTGGGCTTAGTGGGATTATTATTTGATTTTCAACAGGACAATGACCCAACACACCTCTAGGTTGTGTAAGGTCTATATTACCAATAATTATAGTGATGCGAGTGCTGCATCAGATGACCTGGCCTCCACAGTCCCCCGACCTCAACCAAATTGAGATGGTTTGAGATGAGTCGGACCGCAGAGTGAAGGAAAAGCAGCCTACAAGTGCTCAGAATATGTGGGAACTCCTTCAAGACTGTTGGAAAAGCATTCCAGGTGAAGCTGGGTGAGAGAATGCCAAGAGTGTGCAAAGCTGTCATCAAGACAAAGGGTAGCTACTTTGAAGAATCTGCAAATATAAACTATATTTATCATGACACAAGACGAGACCCAGATGCAGACACAGGAGGCAGATAGTTGGAGTCTTACAATATTTATTAATCCAATAGGGTAAGGCAAGAGAATGGTCGCGGACAAGCAAAAGGGTTAAAACCATTTCAGAGTCCAAAGGGTACCAGAGGGCTGGCAGAATCAAGGTCTGTGCAGGCAGGATTATCAGGCAGGCGGGAAAGTAGTCCAGAGTCAGGCAGGGGTCAAAACCGAGAGGACTATCAAAAATAGAATAGCAAAAGGTGTACGGGAAAAACACGCTGGTTCACTTGGCTAACACAAGACGCACTTGCACAGAGAGACAGAATACACTGGGGAAAATAAGCGACACCTGTCAAAAAAATGTAGTTACAGTGCCTTCGGGAAAGTATTCAGACCCCTTGACTTTTTCCACATTTTGTTACGATACAACCTTAGTCTAAAATTGATAGTTTTTTCCCCTTATATTTACACACAATACCCCATAATGACATAATTTATAACTCATTTATAATAAAAATAAAATAAATATCACATTTACGTAATTATTCAGACCCTTTACTTTTTTGAAGCACCTTTGGCAGCGACTACAACCTTGAGTCTTCTTGGGTATGATGCTACAAGCTTGGCACACCTGTATTTTTGGGGGAGTTTCTCCAATTCTTCTCTGCAGATCCTCTCAAGCTCTGTCAGGTAGGATGGGGAGCATTGCAGCACAGCTATTTTCAGGTCTCTCCAGAAATGTTTGATCGGGATCAAGTCCGGGCTCTGGCTGGGCCACTCAAGGACATTAACCTCTTAGGTTGACCCGACACGCAGGCGTCCCATCTAGACATCTTGAAATGCAAATGCGCTATGCTAAATGCTAATAGCACTCGTTAAAACTCAAACGTTAATTAAAATACACATGCAGGGTGTCACGAATATTACCGAAGGTGACTCCCCTTCTTGTTCGGGTGGCGCTCGGCGGTCGTCGTCGCCGGTCTACTAGCTATCGCCGATCCATTGTTCTGTGTTCGTTTAGTTTTGTCTAATTGGTAGCACCTGTTTCTAGTTTGGTTGTTAGGATAGGGTATATATAGTCTGTTTAGCCCGCTTCTGTTTCGTGCGGGCTTGTTCGTCTGTTTTGTTGGTTGAGTGTATTTTGTTGTAATTTGGGTTACACGCTGTCCGGTTATATTTCTGTTCATTTGTGTTTTCACTTTGTACATGTTGTGTTTCGGGACATTAAAGCGTGTTGTTTTTCCCACATCTTTGCTCTCTGCGCCTGACTCCACACCTCTTCACTCAATATTGTGACAGAAGCCCGCACCACGATATGGAGTCAGCAGGAGCAGCGACCACTCCTCTTCCCACTATGGAGGAGAGAGTCCAACATCACACATCCATCCTCCATCGCCTAGGATCAGCGATGGAACGGATGATGGAGAGGATGGATCGTTGGGAGAGGAATGGTTTCCCTACTACTCCACCGACCCTCCCACCAGCAACTCTACCATCTGCCCCATCTGGATCCGGTTCCAGCGCTCTGCTCATGACGCCTCCGAGGAAATACGATGGAACAGCGACAGGGTGCCAGGGATTCCTGCTGCAATTAGACCTCTACCTTTCCACCGTTCGACCGGCCCCCTCAGAGGAGGAGAGAGTAGGGGTCCTCATCACCTGCCTGTCTGGTAGAGCCCTGGAGTGGGCTAATGCGGTCTGGAACGGGCCCGACTCGGCAAGAGACAACTACTCAGAGTTCATCCGCCGTTTCAGGGCCATGTTCGATCACCCTCCAGAGGGTCGTGCGGCAGGTGAGAGATTGTTCCATCTGAGACAGGGGAAGAGGAGCGCGCAGGACTTCGCGCTGGAGTTCCGGACCTTGGCTGCGGGAGCAGGGTGGAACGACAGGGCCCTGATAGACCATTACAGGTGTAGCCTGAGAGAGGACGTCCGTAGGGAGCTGGCCTGTCGGGATACTACACTTGGCCTGGATGGACTGATAGACCTGTAGATCCGGTTGGACCATCTACTAGTTGCTCGTGGACGTTCTGAAAGGGTCTTGTCAGTTCTACCTCCTGAATCTCCTGCCCCTATTCCGATGGAGTTAGGAGGTACCGCATCAAGGGAGATCGGAGGAGGAAGCTCCTCCTGTACCAGTTGTGGCCGGAGAGGGCACACGTCTGGTCGGTGCTGGAGGAATTCATCTGGGAATCATGAGGGCAGGCAGAATACTCATCGGTCACCCCAGGTGAGTAAGCACCACACTCTCCCAGAGTTTCCTGTTGGTCACATGTTTCTATTAATTTGTTTCCTAAATTATTCTCCTTCTCTCCAGCATAAGGCACTGGTAGATTCAGGCGCAGCTGGAAACTTTATAGATCGCGGACTCGCTCAGAGGTTGAGGATTCCGTTAGTTAAAGTAAACCCCCCTTTTCCCGTGCACTCTTTAGATAGTCGAGCATTAGGGTCAGGGCTGGTGAAGAAAGCCACAATTTCGTTGGAGATGATTACGCAGGGGAATCACAAGGAGCGAATTAGTTTGTTCCTTATCGATTCACCTGCGTTTCCAGTTGTTCTGGGGATTCCCTGGTTGGCTATTCATAATCCTACGATTTCCTGGAAACAGGGAACTCTACAGGGGTGGTCTGATGAGTGTTCAGGCAGGTGTGTAGGGGTTTCCATCGGTGCTACAACGGTGGAGAGTCCAGACCAGGTTTCCACCGTGCGCATTCCAGCTGAGTATGATGATTTGCTATCGTTTTCAGTAAAAAGAAAGCGACCCAATTACCACCCCATAGGCAGGGGGATTGCGTGATAAATCTCCAGGTTAACGCTGCACTTCCCAGGAGTCATGTGTATCCTTTGTCTCAGGAGGAGAAGGTGGCTATGGAAAATTATATCACCGAGGCTCTGGGACAGGGGTACATTCGGCCCTCCATGTCACCTGTCTCTTCGAGTTTCTTTTTTGTGAAGAAAAAGATGGTGGTTTGCGTCCGTGTATTGATTATAGAGGTCTAAATTCCATCACAGTGGGTTTTAGTTACCCACTACCTCTCATTGCTACGGTAGTGGAATCATTTCACGGAGCGCAGTTCTTCACTAAACTGGATCTCAGGAGTGCTTATAATTTGGTGCGTATTCGGAAGGGAGATGAGTGGAAAACTGCATTTAGCACTACGTCGGGCCATTATGAGTATCGCGTCATGCCATACGGTTTAAAGAATGCTCCAGCTATATTTCAATCCTTCGTGGATGAAATACTCAGAGACCTGCACGGACAGGGTGTAGTGGTTTATATTGACAATATTTTGATCTACTCCGCTACACGCACTGCGCATGTATCTCTTGTGCGTAAAGTTCTTAGACGACTGCTGGAGCATGACCTGTATGTGAAGGCGGAGAAATGTGAGTTTTTCAAACAATCAGTTTCCTTCCTGGGTTATCGTATTTCCAGCTCTGGTTTGGTAATGGAGAGTGATCACGTTAAGGCCGTGCGTAATTGGCCGACTCCGACCACGGTAAAGGAGGTGCAGCGGTTCTTGGGATTTGCCAATTACTACCGGAGGTTTATCCGGGGTTTTGGTCAGATAGCTGCCCCTATTACCTCACTGCTGAAGGGGGGCCCGGTGCGTTTACAGTGGTCAGCAGAGGCGAACGGAGCTTTTCATAAGTTGAAGGCGATGTTTACTAAGGCGCCGGTGTTGGCACATCCGGACCCTTCTTTGGCGTTTATAGTAGAGGTGGACGCATCCGAGGCTGGGGTTGGAGCTGTGCTCTCACAGCGTTCGGGTGTGCCACCGAAGCTCCGCCCCTGTGCCTTTTTTTCTAAGAAACTCTGGCCAGCGGAGCGGAATTATGATGTGGGGGATAGGGAGTTGTTGGCTATGGTTAAGGCCCTGAAGGTGTGGAGACACTGGCTTGAGGGGGCTAAGCACCCTTTCCTTATCTGGACTGACCATCGTAACCTGGAGTATATCCGATCAGCTAGGAGAATGAATCCTCGTCAGGCAAGGTGGGCCATGTTTTTCACCAGATTTCATTTCACTGTCTCATATAGACCAGGTTCCCTCAACACTAAGGCTGACGCGCTCTCAAGACTCTATGACACTGAGGACAGGTCCATCGATCCTACTCCCATCATTCCGGCAGCTAAGCTGGTGGCACCGGTAGTATGGGATGTGGACGCGGACATCAAGCGGACACTAAGGGGGGAAACTACGCCTCCACAGTGTCCGGAGGGTCGTAGGTACGTGCCGCTGGCTGTTCGTGATCAATTGATTCGATGGGCTCATTGTCTACCCTCGTCGGGTCACCCAGTTGTTTATAGGACCGTGAGAGGTCTTGAGAGGAAGTACTGGTGGCCCACTTTGAGGAGGGATGTGCAATTCTATGTTTCCTCCTGTTCGGTGTGCGCCCAGAGTAAGGCTCCTAGACACCTGCCAAGAGGTAAATTACAACCTCTTCCCGTTCCACAACGGCCGTGGACCCATCTTTCGGTGGATTTTCTTACTGACCTTCCCCCCTCTCAGAGTAACACTACTATCCTGGTCGTTGTGGATCGGTTCTCTAAGTCCTGCCGTCTTATCCCATTGCCCGGTCTCCCTACGGCCCTACAGACTGCGGAAGCTCTTTTCACCCATGTCTTCCGGCACTACGGGGTGCCCGAGGATATAGTTTCTGATCGGGGCCCCCAATTTATCTCCCGTGTTTGGAGAGCATTTATGGAACGTCTGGGGGTCTCGGTCAGCCTTACCTCAGGGTATCACCCGGAGAGTAATGGTCAGGTGGAGAGAGTTAACCAGGAGGTGGGTAGGTTTCTGCGGTCGTATTGCCAGGACCGGCCAGGCGAGTGGGCGAGATATATTCCCTGGGCAGAAATAGCCCAGAATTCACTAAGCCACTCTTCTACCAACATGTCACCATTTGAGTGCGTGTTGGGGTACCAGCCGGTCTTGGCACCGTGGCATCAGAGCCAGACTGAGGCTCCTGCGGTGGAGGAGTGGGTACAGCGCTCTAAGGAGACCTGGAGGGCAGTCCAGGAGTCATTACGCCAAGCTAGTATAAGGCAGAAGAAGAGCGCTGACCGTCACCGCAGTGAGGCCCCGTGTTTGCACCTGGGGACAGGGTCTGGCTCTCGACCCGTAACCTGCCTCTCCACTTGCCCTGCCGGAAGCTGGGTCCGCAGTGTATAGGGCCATTTAAAGTCCTGAGGAGAATAAATGAGGTTTGTTATCGATTATCACTTCCTTCGTATTATCGTATTAACCCCTCATTTCATGTGTCTCTTCTCAGGCCGGTGGTAGCTGGTCCCATGCAGGAGAATGAGGTACCGGAGGTTCCTCCACCCCCTCTGGACATCGAGGGGTCCCCGGCGTACAAGATACGAGCTATTCTGGACTCGAGACGCCGGGTGAGAGGCTTGCAGTACCTCGTCGACTGGGAGGGGTACGGTCCGGAGGAGAGGTGCTGGGTTCCGGCGAGGGATATTCTAGACCCATCCATGTTGAGTGAATTTCATCGCCTCCGCCCGGATCGCCCAGCGCCTCGGCCTCCGGGTCGTCCCCGAGGCCGACGTCGGCGCGCTGCCGGAGCTGCGCGTCAGGAGGGGTGTACTGTCACGAATATTACCGAAGGTGACTCCCCTGCTTGTTCGGGTGGCGCTCGGCGGTCGTCGTCGCCGGTCTACTAGCTATCGCTGATCCATTGTTCTGTGTTCGTTTAGTTTTGTCTAATTGGTAGCACCTGTTTCTAGTTTGGTTGTTAGGATAGGGCATATATAGTCTGTTTAGCCCGCTTCTGTTTCGTGCGGGCTTGTTCGTCTGTTTTGTTGGTTGAGTGTATTTTGTTGTAATTTGGGTTACACGCTGTCCGGTTATATTTCTGTTCATTTGTGTTTTCACTTTGTACATGTTGTGTTTCGGGACATTAAAGCGTGTTGT